>NW_017307196.1:475566-546433 GCF_000935625.1 Nanorana parkeri
CCAGCTGCTGTCAGAATAGCAGAAGGGAGCTTGCAGCTGATTGACTGCAAGTTTAATTTTGCGAAGATTTCCCAACATATTCCTCTGGCACATATGATCACCTTCTGCTGAAGGAATAGGGTTACCAATGCAGCACATTTTGGCTGATGCAGCAGGAAGATGCTCAGTGTGTACCCAGCTTACAGAGGAAATGAACCCAGATCTTCAAAATGATAACAAAGACACCTTTATAAATGTTTAGTAATGACAATCTACAAACACATACTTCTAGATAATGGCAGGATTTTTATTAGTTGCAGACCTTATTTTTCTTTTCTTCCCCGGTCTTCTGACAGTGGCCATGTTAACTAAGGGCGGATTACTAGATCTCCTATTACTTCCTGGAACTCTGGCACATGCGACCATGCATATAATCTCAGGGGAGGAAAATGCCTTTCCCTGAGATCTCGTGATGAGATCTCCCAGCAACGCTCTGCTGATGTAACCTTCCCAGGATGCAACACTTGGGCACACATCACTAACGCCAAAGAGGACCAAGAAGTGGAAAAGCATTAATTGTAAGTAAAAGAAAAATATGTTTGTTTAGCTAATTAATGTAAGATGAAACGGTCCACTTTAAGTGTAACTTAACCGCAGCAGAGAAAAATCAGGTCTCTTGAATAGCCAGACAGGGCTGTGCTGTGTGGTACAGCTGTGTAAACCTCTGAAATGGATGGACAAACATAAAAATCCATTGGCAAGAAAAACAGTTCCTGTGAGGATACCATTTCATGTGTGTATTTGGCTGTTTGAATGGCTTCCGCTGTAACAGTATTCTCTCCAATACCCTCTAAAGGTGCACATACACTCTACAACCATCGCAAGACCTTAGTCTTGCCATGGTTGTAATCTAATTAAAAGCTTGTACGATCTGCCCATCTTGGACAGGCAGATTGTACTTGCGATCATCGAAGGCCCGCCCCGCTGGGCCCGTGCGCACACTGGCCCGTGCGGCATTGATCTTAGGATCATGCTAAAAACCAGCCGAAAATCATACGATTCTCGGCTGGTTTTCTAGCGTGCTCCTTAGACAAACGACGTGCGACCGTACAGTAGAAACGGTCGCACGTCTTCATTCACACCGCACAATTCTTGTACGATCGAGGGATTTCCCGCGATTCTCGTACGAGCATCGTGCAGTGTATGGGCACCTTTAGTTCCTACATCTGATAAATATGTGTACTTACGTTCTACTAAACGCTGGATCCATAATTCTCCTCTGTTTGTGCCAGTGGTCATAATCCCGATCTGTCACTAAGCCTTTTCCCAGGAACCTGGTATATGATAGAAAGAAGACACAATAATGTATTACAGCTAGAACATTCTTAATTCAGTAAACTCTCTGTTATCCGGTATTCAACTAACCAGAACTCTCATCTAACCAGAAACAAAAATCCCCTGTGTACTCACTGTTCTGCTGATCTGCAGCATGTATTATCCTGGAAATGATCACGTGTCTTATTTGTCTTCATTTGCTTTTGATTACTGCATTTAAATATTAATATGAGGTCAATGCAGAGTTTATGTTATGATATGGTATAGTATGGGGTATGGCATAGTATGGGGTATGGCATGGTATGGGGTATGGTATAGTATGGTATAGTATGGGGTAGGGTATGGCATAGTATGGGGTATGGTATAGTATGGCATATGGCATAGTATGGGATATGGCATGGTATGGTCTAGTATGTGGTATGGTATAGTATGGGGCATGGTATAGTATGGGGTATGGTATAGTATGGGGTATTGTATAGTATGGGGTATTGTATAGTATGGGATGTGGCATAGTATGGGGTATGGTATAGTATAGGGTATGGTATAGTATGGGGTATGGCATAGTATGGGGCATGGTATAGTATGGGCTATGGCATAGTATGGGCTATGGCATAGTATGGGCTATGGCATAGTATGGGGCATGGTATAGTATGGGGCATGGCATAGTATGGGGTATGGCATAGTATGGGGTATGGCATAGTATGGGGTATGGCATAGTATGGGGTATGGCATAGTATGGGGTATGGCATAGTATGGGGTATGGCATAGTATGGAGTATGGCATAGTAAGGGGTATATTATGGGGTATGGCATTAGTCAGACCTATTTTTAATAGTAACTCTCAAGCAACCAGAAACTACATATATCTGGAATCTACTAATCCCCATGGATGCCTGAAAACGGGGAGTTCACTGTATAACATTTGTATAACTAAAGGAAGCGATTGATTTGAGGCAGGTCGGCCATGTCGGTCTGCATTTTTTCCTTAGTACGGACATTCTCATGGAGACAAACAGACCATTAGGGATATCTGATCTTCTTCATTGGATCCACCCCCATACGATCCTTGAAGATGTGGTACGTACCGAACGCCAAACATGTTACACATAGTGTCGTAAAACATGTCCTTTGTGTATTTTGGAGACATCAGAAATTCCTATGAAAAGGTATAAAAATAGAAATGAGAACATTGCTCCACCTTACATTGAGTTATAATGGCTTATGTGTACTGTAAGGCCTCATTCACACACAACGCAAGCAAAATTGTATATTGCGTATATACGAGCGTCTATGTGTATATATATGGAAATTTTAATGAACTGTACGCACGTATACACTCGCAAACATGCGTATGCTCGTAAAATACGCAGAAATACGCTGCCCAGACGCATTTCGGTTCCATTCTGTTTTTGCGCATATATATGCTACGCAAATATACGGCTCCATACGCGGCTATGTGTATGAAGCCATTTATTTGCATATGTTGCATTTGGTACAATACGCACGTACGCGCGTATACATACATATATGCGCGGCAGTGTGAATGAGGCCTAAATGGAATTTTTATTATTGTTCTTCACATTGTTGCACTGTCCCTTGTGAGATATACTGCTTTACCATGTTGGTTGTGTGTTTAGATGAAGCACTGAGATCTTGAGGAATGCTAAACTAAGTTTTTTGCATGCTTAGAAGAACATTACACGTATGTATATGGCATTGTGAAGGAAAAACAAAGAGAGAACTTCCTGTGTATCGTAGATAAGCATGCACATAGAGATGAACATTGTACTACACTGCCATCTACAGCTCAAAAGACAAATTACAGTCAACAATACAATCAGGATATGCTTTTGCATTTCCAACCAGCTCAACTCCCCAGGCATGTATGCCTACCACCTGGCCTTTTGTATGCTATGTACACACCTGTTTGCCCAAATCCATGGCATGTACAGTGCTGTAATATGATGCTACCAGAGCTTTAAAGGAGAAGTAGACGTACTGGGAAGGTAAAATATATTCTTCCCAATGCTTAGAGCCGGTGTGGGACATTACAGCTGTCACAGGTTGGCTCCATATACTAAGAGCTGAGCGATCACAAAACATTGATCACTCAGCTCATGGCTTCTCTTCCTCCAGTGCTTATTGGAGGGACAGACCGGGGAAGGGGCGGGCACAGCTGGCTCTAGAGAGGCAGAGCCACCTGTCATTCATGCAGCTGGGTGGATTCTGACACTCTTGTCATTTTTCATTTCCTGCTGCAGCTCGGCTTTGTGTTGGCAGCATACACTGGGCAGTAGCTCACTATGTGCTAACTTTGGGTCACAGGAGACCCTTAGTAAAATTACTCCTGTTACCCAACAGAGAAGTAAAGCCAAAAAAAGGTTTGGCTTTACTCGCTCGGCACAGGGGCCATTCAGCCTAGAGTACTAGGCGTTCTCTAATTGGCTAGGGGCCTTGATGTTATATCCATACAGGTAGTACATGGAAACATTTACAGGGTTATTCACAGAAGGGTGAAGAGTTTGGAGAAGGCCGGAGAAGCGAACAATCTAGGACAACATAGCTGAGCTGGAAAACCTCTCCAATTCAGCTCACTTTCCAGTTCAGCTTTGTGGTCCTAGATTGTTCCCTTCTCCGGCCTTCTCCAAACTCTTCACCCTTTTGTGAATAACCCTGTAAGATATCCATCTATCAGTGTTTTCACCCAAGGTACACACAAATTTCACTCAAGATCTCTGTACATTTTTCTACTTGAATCTTTTGTAAAAATGTGTGACTCTTGGGTGAAGGTTGTGTGACTCTTGGGTGAAAACACTGATAAATAGACCCCTCAGCTCATTAAAGGTCCAGGGATGTCACATAGATGGGGTCACACATGTTATATTTAACTGCATCTTATGATGAGATATCTTATGTTTGCACTAATGCTTCAAAGGGCTCATTGAAGGTCCAGGAAAGTTACAGAGATGGAGATGTTCTTACCTTCACTGCTTCTGGGCTGACAGCCAAAACAAGCACCTGGTGTAAAAAATTAAGCCGTATAACCGGCCCGTACTTCTGGACCCTAAAAAGAAAGACAAAGTACGGAAACAGATACACTTATTGATCCTTGGAGTGTTTGGAACAACACCATATACACACCTTTTTGGGTCATTATTATTACTTTGGCTTTTTTTAAAGGCCCAGTCCAAATAATATTTACTTTATAAAGGGAGCCCGGTGGGCTCATTCACCTCCTGCCTTCTTATATAGCTAGGAGCATTGAACTGCATGATCTCCCTGCCATCATTCCCGCCTCTGTTCCTCTCTATCTGGGAGTTTTTGGAGTTCCTGTCTACATTTTTGCATTTATGCTCCTTCGGGTACATTGCCTTTAATATAAATAATAAAAGAATCCAGAAGGAAGGGTGGGAACTCCTCATACTAGGGACAAGTATGCATACTAGAGAACTCAGCACTTAGATTTAAGAATCTACTAGGTGGTCTTATTGGTTAGAACGTCAAATCCTGGTCAGGACACTCTCTGCAAGGCATTTGCATGTTATTCCTGTGCTTGTGTGGGTTTCCACCGGGTACTCATCTCAGGTTTCCTCCCACACTCCAAAGCCATGTTGGTAAGTTAATTGGCTCCTGTCTTAACTGGTCCTGTATATATCTTCTGATTATTATGGCCGATATTCAGACATTTTAAAATAATCGGTACTGGGCTTAAATTTACCGATATTACGGATAAGTGCCGAAGGGGATCCTCCACTGGCAGGCGCCCTGCAGCTGCAGGAGCAACCAGTGCCTCCATTGTGCCCGCACGCACATCCAGTGCCTCCATTGTGCCCCATTGTAAGCTCCTTGGGGACAAGGACTGATGTGAATGTGCACTATGTAAAATTGTCAGTGCTTTATGAATACCTTTAATAAATATTTTTTATGCACCTACCAAAAGCTGAGCCATCAGTGTTGTGTGGACTGACCCCTATTATATGATTATTTGCACTTTTCTCATAGACTCGCAGAACTCCACAATCTGTCAGATCCCAAAGCCATGGCTAATTGTTTTTTGTTGCTTATGCTCCCCCTTCCCCCCCTCTTGCTGTACGGCTTGGGTAGGCACCCTCAGCACTCCAACTGCTGTAGACCTACAAGTTCCATGAAGCATTGCAAGAGGCGTGATAACATTTGTAGTTTCAACACAGCTGGAGTTCTGTGGTCACCTACCCCTGATATAAGTTAAATGATTGCAGAACTTACCACTCTAAAAACAAGTCATACATAAGCTCATTTTTCTTGATTAGCTTCAATGTTGTGGGAATATGTCCAAAGATGAAGCTGAAAGTGTAAATACATTTCTGTTAGTGAGACAGTAGAGTGTATTCTCTGTAAACAAATATTTTTGTTACAATTTCCGGTTTCACCTTAAAGTGACACTAAACTCAGGAGTTAAATCTTAAAAATACATTCAAGTACCTTAACTATTAACAGAAATGTATCTTATTTGTGTATCACTCGGCTGTAGATCCTCCAATCATCTCTGAATTGGTGCTGACACCGTCCTTCCTTCTGGAGGGGGGCTACTTTTGTTCCCCATGGTCCCTGTGTGTGTTGTAAAGTAGTCACCGCTCCAAGCTCGCTCCTGTGATGGACTACAATCTCATGTTTAATTTAATAATTTGTATTGAGATTGTAGTCCAGCACAGGGGTGAGCTTGGAGCGGTGACTACTTTACAATACACACAGGGACCATGGTGAACAAAAGTAGCCCCCCTCCAGAAGGAAGGACGGTGTCAGCACCAATTCAGAGATGATTGGAGGATCTACAGCCGAGTGATACACAAATAAGATACATTTTTGTTAATAGTTAAGGTACTTGAATGCATTTTTAAGATTTAACTCCGGAGTTTAGTGTCACTTTAGATGTAAACATTTAGTTTGCTTCAGCACTGTGATGTGACCAGTTTTCCGATTACACACTAAACATGGGTGCAACATAGAACATGGTCAGAAAGGTAAAGTAAGCCTTTCAAACGTATTTTTATGATTGCCTTCAGTTCAGTGGCGTCACGTGGGGGGTGCGGCCCGCACTCGGGTGACACCATTGGAGGGGTGACACCAAAATGACTGGCAGTCATTTTGGTGTCACCCCCTCTAAAAAGTCAGGCACTCAGTCATGGACCAAGAGCCCGACAGTGTCAGGAGAGAGGAGGGGACCCGGCGGCGTACCTCATCCCGCTGGGTGAACGTCCCTTCCTCTCTATGCCAGCGTCCATCACAAAGATGGCCGCAGGCAGGCGTCAATTAGATGACCACGCATGCGCGATGACGTTATCACACACGCACGGTGACGTCACACGCGGTTATGTCACGGTGGGGTGTCACCCAGTCTCCGCTCCAGGTGACACCTGGCCTCGGGATGCCCCTGCTTCAGTTCATATGGTTAATGTAACTCGAATAATATAAGGTCCTCTTACCTGTCTCTGGGGGGGCCGGGAATGTGGTCATATTTCTCGTGCATGTAGAAGACATATCCGCAGAATAGGATAAAACAGAGTGCAACCAGGGCTAGAAGAAGAGCGAAAATCCAGAGAACAAGGGCCCACATTGTCACGGAGCCGCACGCAGACACCTTTGGGCTCACAGGAACACTTGTTAATACTAAATCAGCTGCTGAAAATAGGACAAAGGGCCGTCTTTAATTGCACAGCAACAAACTCGATTCCCCTGGATAGCCGATAGACCCAACCTTTTTCAGACTGAGGCATCTACAATAACACAGGGTCAGTGCAGTTCATGGCACAGTAATAGTAATAGTATTCTTTGTACATTATCAGCATAACACATGCTTCAACCCTGTGCTGCCTGCAAGGTTACAACGCAGAAGGCTGAGAAAGAAGCTGCTATGCAAATGTTGGAGAAGGCGGCTGTACATATCAGGGGCCCTTTAAGGGGTGACAATGTTTAATGGTGGTAGCAACATTAGCGATAAACTGTTTAAAATTAACTCCATTACAAAAACTAGAGGCCATCACCTAAAATTGGTGGAAAAAAAATTCCAGCACAAGGGGCGAAGGGGGTTCTTCACAGTAAGATCAGTTAGGGTCTGGAACTCACTGCCACAGGCGATGATTTCAGCAAATAATGTGGAATTGTTCAAGAAACTTTTGGACGATTTCTTAAGGGACCGTAATATACAGGGGTACAGGTACTCCTAGAATGAGATCCTAATAGGTTGGACTTGATGGACTAATGTCTTTATTCAACCTCAAATACTATGTAACTATGTAACAATTTTCTCCTTTGAGCTGCATATAGCTTTTCTGGCAATCAGGAAAATAGATGCATAAAGCAGGGAGATTTGTTAGATGGAGTCGTGTAGTGGACGTCTTGTGGGGAAGTAATAAAAACATTGTATCAACTTTGTCTTCTAGATTACAGACAATCAGCTATAACATTTTCATTTATTAAGCTGTGGGGAAAAAAAAAGAATATAGAAGATGATTGGTTGCTATGGGTGACTTCATCAATTGAGACAGAACTTGTCTCAGACACTTTTGGGTTGATTTATAAACATTATCTGCGAACGTTCATCCTGTTCATCATAGTTCTAGCCGACCTGTGACAATGAAACTGTCACACGTCGGCTCACGAGATCGGGAAGTGAGCGAACACATAGCGCCGCTCGCTCACTTCTCGATCATGTCCCTCCAGAGAGCCGTCACTGTCACTCACAGCTCCCTGCAGGGATTCCCCCCTCCCCGCTCCGATCCTCCAGCGCTGACTGGCGGGAATGGACGGGGGCGGGCAGAGCTGGCTCTGCCTCTAGACAGGCAGAGTCAGCTGTCACTCACGCATCGGGGTGGATCCAGACAGTACTGTCGGGATCCGTCTCGGCTGCGGCGTCTCAGTATACTGGTATACTGAGCGGTATACTGAGCTTTGGGTGACGGGAGGACGCCAGTTTGTGTCCTCCCGTTACCCTTAGGAGAACTATGGGGAAATGCCCTGACCCCATAGTTCTCCTTTAAATAAACATAGGAGAGCTGCAAGCAGTAGCTTGGCTCTTGGGAAGAATTATGCAAATATTAAAATGCTTTAACTGAGTTGACATTCCTATGCAGACTATATTTGCATGCAGACTGCCCTAGACAGCGCCCACATGTGATGATTAGCCCCCATGATTGAACTGAAATCCAATAAATGAAAGGTGTGCGACAGTCAGGCTGGGGAGGAAAGAGCTAGATAATGCCAGACACCCTACAGCCAGAAAATGAGACGGGCTCTGTGTGACTTGCTGCAGCTTCTAATGCACATTGTGAGAAGCTGACAGTGTGCTGTGAAATCAGAGGAAGCCATTTCAGTCCAGTCTATCAAGTTACATCAGTAAGATTTGTGTTCACAGACTAATGTTCAATTAAGATTTTGTTCATTTTTAGGTTCTAAAGGAGACTTTGAGATTATACTCACCAGCTCCTGGAACATCACGGCTGGTGGAGGAAGAGATAGTCCTTCATGGTGTAAAGATTCCCCCTGACGTCACTGTAATGGTACGTTCCATCACTGTAATAAAGATCATCTGTAACCTTTTGCAGGAATACTAAACTATAACTCTAGAGGAGAAAATCGAGAACTTAGCAGTGGAAATGTGTCCTTAAAGCTGAACTCTGGGCATCAAAACTTTCATTTAAATATATTGCTCAATAGCCACAGAGAATAAAATCCACTTTTTTCGTACCAAATACCTTTCAAAATCCAGATATTACTTTTCAAAAGTAGCAGTGACATCATCGTCAATTTATACATAACCTGTACAGAGTGCGCCGATACCGTAAGTCCCATTAAGGAAGCCAGGCGGCATGTAATGACTCGCCACCTGGCTTCATGAGTAGCAGGGAAGCTCTCTCCATGCTCACTCATCACCCGGTGACGAGGAAGCATGCAGCCAGCTTTCTGGCCAATCAGGAAGTTGGGGGGCGGGTAATGACACGCCGCATGGCTTCCTGATTGGCCAGTTTCTCGACCAATCAGGAAGCTAGGCAACGAGTCATTACACCAAGTGACGAGGGAACATGGAGCCGGCTTCCCAGCCAATCAGGAAGCCGGGCAGCATGTAATGGCTCGCTGCCCGGCTTTCTGATTCCGGAAGTTCGGGTATCGGGCTGGGCATCAGAGCATTTGTGCGGGTACGAGTAATCTCCCAAATATTGGGTATCGGCAGCGATACCAGTATCGGTATCGTTGCCCCCCTAGTTTAGACACTTTGATATCCTTCTGGAGGGGGGCTATTTTTGTTCCCCTTGGTCCCTGTGTGTGTTGTAAAGTAGTCACCGCTACAAGCTCACTCCCGGGATGGACTACAATTTTGATACAAATTAGTAAACTAAACATGAGATTGTAGTCCATCACAGGAGCGAGCTTGGAGCGGTGACCACTTTACAACACACACAGGGACCATGGGGAACACAAGTAGCCCCCCTCCAGAAGGAAGGACAGTGTCAGCACCAATTCAGAGATGATTGGAGGATCTACAGCTGAGTGATACACAAATAAGATACATTATTGTTCATAGTTAGGGTACTTCAATGTATTCTTAAGATTCAACTCCTGAGTTTTTTGTGTCACTCTAAAATTCGTCTACATTAGTGTTGACTTTACATAATTCATTGAATCAGAGACAGCATACATTTATTTCTTGTTCTCACTGCAGTTCAATTCATACGTCATGGGAAGGATGGAGCGTTTTTTCCAGGACCCCCTTGTCTTCAACCCAGATCGGTTCCACCCTGATGCAGCCGAGTAAGAACTGTTCTCTGCTGTAATTATGCTGGTCATACATAATGACCAGACCCCTAAATAATACACTGTTCACCCCTCAGCTACTCCCAGTATTCTGTATTCAGAGAATATTTAGGATGCCGTTGCTGACCTCTCCTTCTGAAAATACACATTGTATGGCTGTCCATTGGCTTAATTGCTGTCAGAGGCACTCACCTTGAACAGATATGCGGATCAGAAGTCCGGATTTGACTTTGGAATGCGTTTTGCTTGTTCCAGGTCAGCGACTCGATGTACTGAAGCCAGAAACAGCCAACCAAATAGTATTCTTAAAAGTGGGTGAACAGTAGCGGCCCCTATACCTAAAACTGTCTGATATTCTAAATGGCAGCACAATAGAATTCAAGTCTTGCCCAGTTCTCTGTTTATGTATTCTTTGTTTCCATAGGCCGTACTTCTCATATTTTCCATTTTCTCTGGGGCCTCGGGCCTGTGTTGGAAAAGTGTTTGCACAGGTAAGTTAATAAGGCCCTTTTCTACAACTGTCATATACATGGTATACTATAATAAAGAAGGACTTCCCAAAACGTATTTTTTCTATTTTGGGTAAGTCCCAGGGAAATGAATCACTTGTTTGTATCACAGTATAGCTCAGACATCTGTTCAGTTGACTTCTATCACTATCATCAAACTATAGAAATACAACAATTTTGAGGTCTATTTATAAATAATTTGCCCTGCAAATCTCTGTGCCGATACCGAATACTCGTACTAGGCCAAATGCTCCGAAACTTACCTCCCATACCAGAACTTCCAGTCAGAGGGAGATCTCCCCCTGACCGGCAGTGCCGAGGGAGTCAGCTTCCTTTCCAATCAGGAAGCCAGGTGGTTAAAGAAGGGGTTAAAGTTCAAGATTGCGCAGCACCTGATAGGCAGCCCACCAAAGAAGGTTGACATGCTGATGCTAGTTGTGAGGCAGTGACTTAAGCGTTGTCAGCCTGAAACAGGAAGTGCTGTTACTGGCAGGCGAGAAAGAAACTTGGCAACAAAGTCACAAAAAGTGATTTGCTTCAGGAAACTGTATACAGTGAGACATGACGGCAGACATACTGAAAATAGTTTAAAGTGACATTAAACCCTCAGATTTTTTAACATAAAACAATACTGTAATGTGCGCCTTACTGTAATCCATGGTAGTTTCCCTTCTCTTTGCTGCTCTTCCTTTTAAATCTGTATCTGTTCTCATGCTCTGCAGAACTTCTGTTTTGCAGCAGACTGCCTTGTCTCAGGAATAGATACACGGTGTCTGTGTATAGGTTTGCATAGGCTTGTAACCTTAGCCAGCACTACAGGAAGAGGCCCTGAGCTGAAAAGGGAAGTTCTCCCCAAGCATGAGAAGACATGAGGATTTAAAAGGAAGAGCAGCAAAGAGAAGGGAAACAACCATGGATTACAGTAAGGCGCACATTACAGTATTGTTTTATGTTAAAAAATCTGAGGGTTTAATGTCACTTTAACTGTTGCACCGGTGACGAATTGTCAGCAACAGAAGGACCCAGAAGGGTGCTGCAGGTAAGTGACTGCGCATTACACTTACATTGTTTGTTTGTTTTTTTATATTGAGAGGACAGGGTCTCTTTAAGATATACAACTTTGATAGGAAGTATGAAGTGACAACAAGTATGTCTGCCTGGAATAAATCAATATTTCACTATCATCCTTGAACAGAAAAACGAATCATCGATGAGAAATAATTTAAAGAAGATAACGTTACGTAGTTGACTATTTTTGAGTAACACAGACATGTTTATATCATAAAATAGACACTATTATTATATAAATCACCATGTACAGTACAAATAGACATTCAGGTTTCTTTTTGCATATCATGCCCTATAGTTCAACAGATCATATCCTACTCATACACATTAACAGAGAAGTGAGATAAACCAAAAGGGGTTAGCTCAAAGTGCAGCTAGTAAAGAGGGTCGGAGAGTCAAAATATAGTACAAAATGTATTGATTATAAAAAATTCCTTGGACAGACTAAATGCACCACTTCAACCGACACCCATAATACATCTTAAAAATGGTTATTGCAACAACCCGTTCACTCATAAAACACAAACATGCACTCTTTGGACAAGCTGATTCATGTATTGAATAATGCCGGATGGTCCTCAGAGTATTTGAGGAGACAGCGCTCCGACTTTAGTTATAATCTGAATAAGACTCGGAGGATTTCACTTCTTGTACCCGGGGACCTTCATTCTATTGCATTTGTACCTTTTCAGTAGATCTGAAAAGATTGGGATCTCTCAGGCTGATAGTGTAGCCAGTCAAATGTCACAAATGTAACCTTTGCTCTCAATGCAGAGCTGGCGTTACTCGGAGTGAAAAGCTTGATTGAAGGTAAATCTTAGAAGCTCAGAGACTTAAATAGTGGGCCGGTGAGTCATGGAAAGTAATATCACCCTGAGTAATGATCACACATGGAGGAAGAATCGACCAAACAGTGCGTAAAGTCTCGAATATGTTGTACTCACGGGTGCTGGATTGCTTCACCGGGCAGTCCATTTCAAGAGGTATAGAGTGTCTCTATGCCAAGCTGCTCCAGACAGTCCTCTTTAATATTGGTTAGATAATCCACTTGGAGAGAAAGTCAAGGGTTCTTGGATAGTTTCCTGATGTGAGAAATGATGTTAAAAGGTCCCAGATTGTTTTATCGATGAGGAAATCCTTATGTCACGATGTTTTGTAATCCCAAACCGGGAAGTTAGATACCTGACATGCAGGTGGTTAGTCAGCTTAACGTCCACTACCAGATGACACGTTTCGCCCCTCCTTTGTTCTCAGGGCTTCGGAGGGGCGAAACGCGTAATCCCGGTTTTGGATTACAAAACAGCGTGACATAAAGATTTCCTCATCGATAAAATCAAAACCATCTGGGACCTTTTAACATCATTTCTTACATCAGGAAACTATCCAAGAACCCTTGACTGAATGAAACGGACTGCCCGGTGAAGCAATCTAGCACCCGTAAATACAACATATTCGAGACTTTACGCACTGTTTGGTCGATTCTTCCTCCATGTGTGATTATTACTCGTCAGGGTGATATTACTTTCCATGACTCACCGGCCCACTATTTAAGTCTCTGAGCTTCTAAGATTTACCTTCAATCAAGCTTTTCACTCCGAGTAACGCCAGCTCTGCATTGAGAGCAAAGGTTACATTTGTGACATTTGACTGGCTACACTATCAGCCTGAGAGATCCCAATCTTTTCAGATCTACTGAAAAGGTACAAATGCAATAGAATGAAGGTCCCCGGGTACAAGAAGTGAAATCCTCCGAGTCTTATTCAGATTATAACTAAAGTCGGAGCGCTGTCTCCTCAAATACTCTGAGGACCATCCGGCATTATTCAATACATGAATCAGCTTGTCCAAAGAGTGCATGTTTGTGTTTTATGAGTGAACGGGTTGTTGCAATAACCATTTTTTTAGATGGATTATGGGTGTCGGTTGAAGTGGTGCATTTAGTCTGTCCAAGGAATTTTTTATAATCAATACATTTATAAATTTTGTACTATATTTTGACTCTCCGACCCTCTTTACTAGCTGCACTTTGAGTTAACCCCTTTCGGTTTTTCTCACTTCTCTGTTTATGTCTTGTAAAAGCAGCTGGGGGTTGTCTCCTTTGAGAGTCACTGATGAATGAATACACTCTAATTAATTCTGGGTTTGGTACTCTGGGTAAAACGCTTTCTTTTCACTTACTCATACACATTAACCTTCTGAGTTGAATGACATGGGGCATCATTCAGTCTGGAAGACTGAGGACATCTAGTGGCAAAAAGGCATTACTGACCCCAGTTGCCATATCATGGACCATGACAGATTATTGTATTGCAAAGGCTTTTCTTCATCTGTATTTATCTATACATACTAAATGAGGGTATGTACGTAGGCTGCGGTTTAATGCAGGGCCTATGAATAGTTCTTGCACAAGATCCTTTAGAGATTTGGTACATTACGGAGCGCCAGGTATATTACTCACGGCAATAATAAAGCTGAGCTACAGGCAGATATACAGGGCCATCCCTAAATTATTCACCACCTGATGTGGCCAGGATAAGGGGAATCAATCAAGCTGTCAAGTGTGGAGGGGATGTAGGCTGAGCTGTCAGCCGGGCGGGAGGTGCTGGGCGACTGAGCTATCAAC
Source organism: Nanorana parkeri (assembly GCF_000935625.1). Lineage (NCBI taxonomy): Eukaryota > Metazoa > Chordata > Amphibia > Anura > Dicroglossidae > Nanorana > Nanorana parkeri. The sequence continues at coordinate 489,867 of NW_017307196.1, forward strand.
CTGGTGGCAGGTGGCTGAGCTGTCAGCCGGGGGTAAGGGTGGTGTGCTGTTAGTCGGCCCTGTTGCTGCCCCCCACTCCACACACACACACACACCTGCCCCCCCAATGAGATGCAGCCCGAGGCTACCGCCTCATTATGGGGATGCCCCTGCAGATATAAAAGGCACAAATATAATGCAACCCTGTAATCACTAGTACATTCTTAATTATGTTTTAAATGCAAACAGTGTAAGTCCCTAAATTTGACCTGGTATCAGCCTCTTGCAGTTCCTGTGCTGCAGAGATGGAGTGGGAGCGGAAGAAGCAGTACAACCAGCCAATAGGTTCATTTGCTGACAAGAAACATGCTGATTGGATGAGAAAGCAGAGCGAAGAGTTAATCACTGTTTTGGTTCTTCTTACACTTCCAGTCACTGGGGCACATCACGGACAGCCTGGGCTCAGGAAGAGAGTAAAATGATGCCCCGAACTTGAGTTTGGGAACTTGGGACTTGGGAGAACTTGGGAGACAAAGAACTTCAATCATCTATAGCTGTCTATGCATTTTTAGTTTAAAGTGCCTACGTTTTTCTCTATATTATCTCATAGTACATAGACATTTACATACTATTGTTGTATGAGTTAGTTTTGATATAGTCATGACATAAAAAAGTATAAAAGTCTATTTATTTGTGGTTCCAGAGATTGTTCGGGTCCTCAGTCTACATATTGCCCCGCCCATGGGCCGCAGAGAGCCTGTGTCATAAATCTTGAAGCTTTGTCCTTCTACCAACTCAAACTCGAATCTCTGCAGGAGCTTGGCCATTACCACCTTCGCCTCCATCTGTACAGAGACACAGGTAATCAGTTTCAATGTTCACTTCACCCAACAGTAACATTGTAATTACAAATAATTCTTCTCATATATCATAAATGTTCCAGTAAGGAGATCTCCACGCTGTAGTTCCTGAGCCTGTTGCTGTTCACATTGGAGGTTTAGGTTTTCCTGTGACCCTTTGTTTGCTCCATCTCCATATTATAAAAGAAATGTAAACATTCAGCAGGGGAATGGGAGACCCTTATAATGGCCTCATCAGGTGCACAGATCTCAATAGCTTAAACATGGACATCTCACCTATAGAGTCTGCAAAATATATAAGAATTTTTCAGATGGATTAAAGCTGCGATGCTCAACTGGTGGGCCGTGGCCCAGAAGTGGCTCGCCACCTCGTGTTCATTTTTCCCTCTCACGTTCGGCAAAGTTGCAACTTTCTTTTAAAATCATGGCAGGGCGTCATGAAGAACTCTCATGGAGCTCAAACGAGAGTTCCAGATCTTTCCACCCAAACATGCATTGCACGGGGATTACACCATATGAATTACATCCAACACAGTACAGGGGGATGAACCCATAATTGGCTCCTTTTGACTCTCCGACTCGTATGCAGTGGCGTCATGCGGGGGGTGCGGCCCACACCTGGGTGACACCATTGGAGGGGTGACACCAAAATGACTGACAGTCATTTTGGTGTCAGCCCCTCTAAAAAAGTCAGGCACTTGGTCATGGACCAAGAGCCCGACAGTATCAGGAGAGAATAAAAATGGTAAAATCCGCGCTTGTGGGTGAGTACAGTTTAGAAGCTGCTGCGCTATGGACCCAGGGGTCAAACTAATAAAGTGCTAAATGTGCAGCGCTAAAAATATTACTAAGTGATACAGTGTAATCAATAAGAATATTGAGAATAATAATAATTAAGAATGATAAAGTGCAAATCATCAAATGAACATATAAAATATAAACATATAAACCCAATATGTGGTAGGCTGTATATGGCCTCAGTGTAGACAATTAAATCACTCCTATGTGACTAGAATGGTGATAACTTCAAAAAAAGTGCAAAACTTCAGTTCTCTTTTATGCTTTTATAAACCCCTGACGGACGGGACATTGCTGAGAGAGAAACCAATGGATGTGGACCCTTTGATCTAATCACACTGCTTTACTTTCACAACAGTGGGGTGAGTGCGCACCCCAGAGGGGAAATTTCCTTGGAAAACGTACACAGTGGTGTGGGAAGAACCTTTTTTGCAAAGATTTTTTTGATTTTCAAATGCACCTTGAATTCATCACCTTTTCGCACTTGGATTTATGTTAGATGATTTATGTTAGATGGTTTATGGTAGATGGTTTACCATCTGGGACTGATTTAACATCGATTATGCTATTATTATTTTAGCTGATACACAGCTATCTGAAGTTTTTTATAATTATTGCACTTTATCAAAGTTTTTTACAACTAAAGTTTTATAACTGTTGCACTTTTTTGAAGTTTGCACTTTTTTTGAAGTTATCACCATTCTAGTCACATAGGAGTGATTTAATTGTCTACACTGAGGCCATATAGAGCCTACCACATATTGGGTTTATATGTTTATATTTTATATGTTCATTTGATGATTTGCACTTTATCATTCTTAATTATTATTATTCTCAATATTCTTATTGATTACACTGTATCACTTAGTAATATTTTTAGCGCTGCATATTTAGCACTTTATTAGTATCAGGAGAGAGGAGGGGACCAGGCAGCATACCTCATTCCACCGGGTGAACGTCCTCTCTCTGCCGGGGTCCATCACCAAGATGGCCAACGGTAGGCATCAATTAGATAGCGATGACATCATGGCGGGGTGTCACACGTTCCCTGCTCCTGGGTGACACCAGGCCTCGGGACGCCCCTGCTCATATGTATGGATCTGAGATAGGGACCTTGGATTGGAAGCTCCTTGAGGGCAGGGACTGATGTATATGTGCACTGTATAAAGCGCTGCGTAAATTGTCAGCGCTATATAAATACCAGTAATAAAATAAATAAACCCAAGGCTCCAACAGGCAAACAGGGCCGTGGAAGAGTGATAGGGAAAGTAAATATTCGTGGCTGAGGGGTGGTGGGCCATAAAGACAACTTGTCACTTTGCCCTGGGCAAACTGACAAGTTTATTTTCAAATCATGGTAGGGCCTGGCAAAGACCTCTCAGGGAACTCATATAAGAGTTCTTCATCTTTCAACCCAAACATGCAATGCAAAAGGTAAACTTTGACAAAGAGGCGTAAGTGAAGTATTGTAATACTCCTTTACAGCACAGTTTGCTCTTCACTATCTCTATGTGAAGGGAAGTGCTGATGTCACTGTTAATTTTACTAGATAATATCTGGGGTTGTAAAGGGATTATGTGCACACAAAGTGGAATTTAATCCCTCGTGGCTATTGAGAAATATATTTGGATTCATTTTTTTGGCATTTTTGTGCTTTTACCTGCAAGTGTTTCAGTAGGTGACAGGGTCTCTTTAAGTGAATTCAGTACCTTATGTAGACTGTAATTGGGTCAGTGGGTGTGGTGACGGTTTTTTGGATCTTACCATCAGGGATGTTTTAGCGGGAATTCTCACACCCCCTATAACAGTTTCTTCTTCTAGGGCACGTGATGTGCCGGGAGCAGGAGGGTACATTCTTAAGCTTTCCTTCAAGACCTAAAAAAAGATGGTGTGTTGTTATAACTGTTTACTAATTGCAAAACAAACCTGTTACTCCTACAGAGATTCTGATCTGTCCTGTGTCCTGTGCACACTTCCTGTGTTATCAAAAGGAGACCTCCTACTTATCTAGGACTACAGAATGATTAGTGGAAGTGGTTGAGTAGTTTAGAAAAGGACAACTGGTAGGGCTGACACCATGCAGTCCCAACAAGGCTGTATGTTGTCAGCCTGCACCAAGGCTTAATGTGATATTTAAGTCAAAATGTTTTAAGATATTCCAATGGAGCCACCCTTATGTGTGTATTAGTTAGCTGTGTGTGTCTCCACAAACACACAGGTAAAACAAGCTGGTTCTCTTTTTGTGAAGATGAGGAAGGGCAGAGATGCTGGAAACTGTCTTCAGTACTGATTTCAATTGAATAAAATAGATAAAGCATGTAGGGAGTGCCTCACTTACTGGAATTGTGGATTATATATTGGAGTGGGTAATGAACACCGGCATAGAGATGTTTGAGGACATTTGCAACTCAACTATCTGGTTGTATATATATATTAGCGATGCACCGATATATATATATATATATATATATTAGTGATGCACCAATACTGGTTTTTCGGTACTGAGTACGAGTACCGTTATTTTTTTTTTTGGTACTCGCCTATACTGAATACCGATACCGGCTTCCCGAGGTACCGTGGGCCCTGCTTATCAGGAAGCCGGGTGGTGGGTCATGCAATTCCTGGGAAGCTGGTGTACTATCGAAAGAACACTGGCTTCACGATCCCTCGCCAAACTGCGAGGCAGCCTGGCTTCCTGACCAATCAGGAAGTTGGGCGGCACGTCATGCAACAAGTGAAGCTGGCTTTCTAGCCAATCAGGAAGCCGGGAGGTGGGTCATGATGTGCCACCCGGCTTTCTGATTGGTCAGGAAGCCAGGGCTATCTAGCAACAAGGGAAGCTGGCTTCCGAGCTAATTAGGAAGCTGGGAGGCGGGTTATGACGTGCCGCCTGGCTTCCTGGTTGGCCAGAAAGCCGGCTCCGTGCTCACTCGCGGCACTGCCTCTGAACAGAAGTTCTGGTATTGGGGTATGTATTGGATCATTTGGGCGAGTACAAGTACTCGCCCAAATACTCGGTATCGGCATCAGATTATGTCCCTTCAAAGGGTTTAGTTTTAAAGATAGAGGGACTTGTAAACGATTATTTTATCTACCTGAGACAGATATTGCAGCTTTCCAAGATCGTCGTAGTCAAGGTCTCTTTTGGAACCCAGAACTTCATCCACTTCGTCCTGGGCCCTGGAAGGTAAACAGAGTTTGTTGTTTAATATGATTAATATGAGACCGATGTGCTGTGAGTTGTGTCTGTTTAAACTGCAAAAGGTTTTAGAAGTTTTTTTTATACTAAAACATCTAAGTTGATATTAAATAGTTAATATACAGAATCTAGTTTGATATAATACAGAAAAATGTTTTAACAATGAGGAATGAACATACATAAATGATACCCCATTACCCACAAGAACGGTTTGATTTGTTAAAGGATGATACATCTGTAGAGCCGTATGTTAATCTTATTATGTGTCTCACTTTTTCAGAATGTCGGGGTTCCGTGCCAATTCTATCACTGTGAATGATAACTGGTTGGCAGTTGTTTCTTGCCCTGAAAACGACACAGATCTGTTTAAAGAGACAGTATAAGCAAGCACAAGAGCTAGCAATCGCCAGGGTTAGATTACAAGAACCAGAGAAAGAAAGCGAAGCAAAACTGGAGCTTGCTAATGACAGCCAATCTGATAACTTGCTGAAGGTGAAAGATAAAATCTGAGTGGTTGTTGTAGGATATTGCTACACATTTACCTTAATTTGCATTGCTTCAGTGTTTGGAAGCCATGCCCAGGGCCTCACTAAACTTGCAGCACCAGCACCCTTTCTTAACCAATGACACCACCAAACTACTAGCTCACTCCCTTGTTATCTCTCACCTTGACTATTGCAACTCCACCCTTGTTGACCTACCTCTACATAGGCTATCCTCTCTTCAGTCTATCCGGAATGTTGCTCCCAGACTCATCCACCTTACCAACCACTCATTATCTGCCACTCCTCTCTGCCCATTCCTCAACTGGTTTCCACTCACCCAACAAACTAAATTCAACTAACAACATATTACTATCTATTTATACTAACAACGGCATACAAAGCCAACCCCAACTCTGCCGCAAGCTACATCACCAACCTTGTCTCAAATATCACCCAAACCATCCTCCTCACTCTCCCCCTAGACCTCTTGCTCTCTAGCTCCCTGTTCACATCGTCCCATGCTCTCCTCGAGAACTTCTCTAGAGAATCTCCAATCCTTTGGAACTCCCTAACCTAACGACTATCTCTTACTCTGTCCGGCTTTAGGCAATCCCTGAAAATTCATCTCTTCAGGGAAGCCTATCCTGCCTCAGAACCACAAACCTAAACTTTAATTTTCTCCATCAACTTATCCCCAGACACTTACTACCTTTTTGTATCACTTGCTCCTCTCCTTTTAGATTATAAGCTCTCACGAGCAGTGCTCTCCTAACCCTCTTGTGTTGATTTGTATTGTAGCTATACTGTGCCCCTTTATTTTGTAAACTGCTGAATTAATCCTGAATAATAATAATAATAATATCAGTTTTATATTAATCATTTTCCGGCCTCTCCTAAAAATGTTTCTATTGCATCAATATATATTTTTTTGTAGCACAGCAAAGAAAAGCTAATAATAATAATAATAATAATTTGGTGCTCCTAGGCCTATGTTTGTTGTGTCTTATTCTACATGCAGTTCTATCTGCTCATTTAAATTATTTTATGTTAATAGATTCGGTTACAAACCTGCGATGAAGAAAGTAACAAAATTATCCAGCAAACCTTCCATGTCACAACCACCTTCCTGGGCTGTGAAAAGAGGAAAGATAAAATGAGTCTTTCTTGGAAAAAAAAGAAAATACTTATCGCTAGATGTGTGATTAGCAACAAGATCGGAAACTCTGCCTTATTTTTTTCTAGGTATGGTCCCTATGTATGGTCTCTAGGTATGGTCTCTAGGTATGTTTTGTATCATGACCCGTGCAAGCAGTAAAGAACGAGCATAGGGGAAAGTTGTTCTAAATGAGCTTTATTGCTTTTGCATAGAATTGATCTCGTTACCTCTTCTATACATGAGATTTTTTTTAACTTACCTTCCCCTTTGAGGATCTGTGTGAGTATATCCACTGGAATGTCGTCTCCCTCTTCAATTGCCTTTAAATACATTCAGACAGATCATTCCCCTCACAGAGACTATGGGCTAAGGGCATCAATCTACAGTACTTATTATGGGCCCACATTCCAAGACAGATTGGAAAACATATCAATCAAGTCCTCACCCTGATAAAAGGGTTTCTCATTTCCACTAATCCTCTCATAGCCAGGGATATGGCCCGAGGAAACGGAGTCTGATCATCTTCAATGGAATTCAGGTCCATCCCAAAAGCTACCTAGAAAAAAATAAGACAATGAATTAAAGTGTATGTTGAAGCATTGCTACATTAACCCTAAACCTCCTCCCTCTGCCCCTCTAGAGCATGTCCCAGAAACAACTTTTCTTACGCCCTTTGAATCCATCACTAGGCTTGTAAATTGTTGCAAGGGAAGCTGCTGGGAGGTAATTTTCTACTGTTGTAAGCATGCCACCCATAACTACTTCTCCTAAGAGCCATTTCCCTACACACAGTGTGTGGGCAGGCTAGGGTTGCCACCTTTTCTTCAAGTGAAACCAGAACACTCTAGCGCTGCATGCAGCAATTATCAGGTGGTTATGCGGGCTCCCAGATGGGGTATGCGGGCTCTCAGATGGGCTATGCGGGCTCTCAGATGGGCTATGCGGGCTCTCAGGAGGCTGTAGAGGGTCTCAGGTGGGCTATGCAGGCTTTCAGGAGTGCTGTGCGGGCTGTGTGGTGTATCACCAGGGGTCCAGAGGCGGGCAGCATGGTGTTAGGAAGACAGAGATGTTTACAGGCACCTGCGGCTCACAGAAAGACTGCTGAGGTCCCCAGCAAGCACGGGACCTCAGGCAGCTGCATCTGGCAAAAAATTTAAAGTGCCAGCACTTAGAGTCTTGTGTCCGGGTGCCAGCTGGCCTGAAACTTAGACACAGGACTCAAAAACTGGACTGTCCGGGTGAATCCTGGACATGTGGCAACCCTAGGGCAGGCTCTTGGGTGTCAAGGCAGCAGCATTGTTTTGCTGGTAAAGAATCCAGCATGTGGAGGAAATGTGCACTTTTGGGGAGGAATAGACTACCTTCAGGCATACCTGTCCTCAGTGTATTCATTGCTATATATGTCCCAGGATGGAAGCTCTAGAGTCCACACAGAGGGGCCTGGGTGAAGAAGTGTGGTTTCCTCATATACTGCGCATATGCAAATGTCTGCAGCTAAAACCTCTGTTTTGGATGCAAATATGCAAATTGTAAATTTCTTTTTGCTGGCTAGGGGGTATGAGTGCTGGAAATGTTTACATTGTTTCATGAAATGCCCTTTACACCTTTAAAATGTTCGTAGGAAATTGATTGGAGCTGCTGCCATTTTTGTCTTGCTTACTGGATTTGGTGCGAGGATACACTGGAGGTCTTCAGTTGCCATTGAGCTGTGCTGGGATTCTGGTTTGTTCCTGCACCTTTAAAGGGGAATAGTCTTCCTCTAAGCATACCTGCCCTCATTGTATTCATCGCTATATATGTCCCAAGAAGGAAGCTCTGATAGAGAACACCACCTGGGATTCTGGTTTGTTACTGCACCTTTAAAGGGGAATAGTCTTCCTCTAAGCTTACCTGCCCTCAATGTATTCATCGCTATATATGTCCCAAGAAGGGAGCTCTGATAGAGAACACCACACTGCCACCTTACCAGTTGAGAGGCAGCATGATGTGCATTTTGAGCAGCATTTGCAATAAGGCCGCATCCGATGTCCTATGTGCAATCTGGGAGTTCAGTTCAGATGCTGAATGTCTGGATGTTGCAGATGCTGAGACAAATCTAATCAAAGTCCAGCCTTGAGGTGTCCAGATTGGGAGACCCCCATCTGCTGGTATTTGGGCAACCTTATCATTATCAGTAACAGAAAACCTCAATCTGCTCACTAGACGTACCTTTGAGATGACATCCAGAGTGACTCTGCACAGCATGTCGTGCATCCCAACCTCACTTTTTCCATTAGCCTTTTCCGCAAGCTTCTCCACTAAGTCCTCGGCTTTCTCATTGAAGGGCGCCATCAATCCAATCAGGTATCTGTATGATCAATACATTACAGGTAACGCGGCCACTGCTTATCTAAGGTCAAGCAAAACAACTGACAAACGCACTCAACAATTCGTCACCAGCCATACAGTAAGGTGCACACGAAATGGGCTTTGAACAGTAAAACAGTAGAAAGGCATCATGGCACACTCACAAACCAGCATGTAAAGCAACTTGTCTCACCACTAAGGTTAATGACAGAGGTTTGGATACACGTCTTCTGCAGAAAATGTGAAAGACGCACAGCCGCGCCACGGCACCTCTTATAGTGCGGTCCTAACTCTAAACTATGAGAGTCTCCATCTTGGAGCACATGGGGGCAGAAGATTTCAAATTGGGTGCAGGTTTGTCAGGAGGAAGCCCAACCTCCTTAAAGGCACAGGGACACACAAGGGATCCCGCACATCCCAATGGCAGCTGAGAACCCCCATGCGTCACTGCACCAAATCGGTCAAGCAAAACAAATGACAAACGCACTGTGCGCACTGTAGTAATGACAATCTACAAACAGATACTTCTAGATAATTGCCGGATATGTATTCTTTGCATTCCTTATTTCTCTTTTCTTCCCCAGCCTTCTGAAAGTGGCCATGTTAACTAAGGGAAAATTACTAGATCTCCCTTTACTTCCTGGAACTCAGGCACATGTGACTAGGACATGTGACCATGCACATCATCTCAGGGGAGGGACATGCCTTCCCCTGAGATCTCCTGAGATTACAGATGAGATTTCCCAGCAATGCTCTGCTGATGACAAGCCAATCCCAGTGTGCATTGCTTTGCCAAACTGAAGTCATTTTTGCCCTTTCAAAGCAGGAAGTGAATGCTCTGCGAGTGTAAGTATTTCATCATCACAGCATTTTACACCTGACATGTCTACGTTATTATTCATCATCATACATGGATTACATCATTTGTGCCAAAATGGACCAGGAAGTAGAGAAAAATAAATTGTAAGTAAAAAAAATAAATATGTTTAGCTAATGAATGTAAGATGAAACGGTCCACTTTAAGTGTAACTTAACCGCAGCAGAGAAAAATCAGGTCTCTTGAATAGCCAGACAGGGCTGTGCTGTGTGGTACAGCTGTGTAAACCTCTGAAATGGACGGACAAACATCAAAATCTATTGGCCAGTAAAGCTTGGCTGTTTGCATGGCTTCCACTTTAACAGCATTGTCTCCAATACCCTCTAAGTTCCTACATCTGATAAATATGTGTACTTACGTTCTACTAAACGCTGGATCCATAATTCTCCTCTGTTTGTGCCAGTGGTCATAATCCCGATCTGTCACTAAGCCTTTCCCCATGAACCTGGTATATGATAGAAAGAAGACACAATAATGTATTATAGCTAGAACATTCTTAATACAGTAAACTCTCTGTTATCCGGTATTCAACTAACCAGAACTCTCATCTAACCAGAAAAAAAATCCCCGGTGTACTCACTGTTCTGCTGATCTGCGGCATGTATTATCCTGGAAATGATCATGTGTCTATTTGTCTTAATTTGCATTGAATTAATGCATTTGGTATAGTATTGCGTATGGCATAGTATGGGGTACGGTATAGTATAGGGTATGGTATAGTATGGGGTATGGCATAGTATGGGGTGTGGTATAGTATGGGGTGTGGTATAGTATGGGGTGTGGTATAGTATGGGGTATGGCATAGTATGGGGTATGGCATAGTATGGGGTATGGTATAGTATGGGGTATGGTATAGTATGGGGTGTGGTATAGTATGGGGTATGACATGGTATGGTATAGTATAGTATGGGGTATGGCATAGTATGGGTTATGGTATAGTATGGGGTATGGCATAGTATGGGGTATGGCATAGTATGGGGTATGGTATAGTATGGGGTATGGCATAGTATGGGGTATGGTATAGTATGGGGTATGGCATAGTATGGGGTATGGGATAGTATGGGGTATGGTACAGTACGGGTTATGGCACAGTACGGGGTATGGCATGGTATGGTATAGTATAGTATGGGGTATGGTATAGTATGGGGTATGGCATAGTATGGGGTATGGGATAGTATGGGGTATGGCATAGTATGGGGTATGGGATAGTATGGGGTATGGCATAGTATGGGGTATGGGATAGTATGGGGTATGGCATAGTATGGGGTATGGGATAGTATGGGGTATGGCATAGTATGGGGTATGGGATAGTATGGGGTATGGCATAGTATGGGGTATGGGATAGTATGGGGTATGGCATAGTATGGGGTATGGGATAGTATGGGGTATGGCATAGTATGGGGTATGGGATAGTATGGGGTATGGCATAGTATGGGGTATGGGATAGTATGGGGTATGGCATAGTATGGGGTATGGGATAGTATGGGGTATGGCATAGTATGGGGTATGGGATAGTATGGGGTATGGCATAGTATGGGGTATGGGATAGTATGGGGTATGGCATAGTATGGGGTATGGGATAGTATGGGGTATGGCATAGTATGGGGTATGGGATAGTATGGGGTATGGCATAGTATGGGGTATGGGATAGTATGGGGTATGGCATAGTATGGGGTATGGGATAGTATGGGGTATGGCATAGTATGGGGTATGGGATAGTATGGGGTATGGCATAGTATGGGGTATGGGATAGTATGGGGTATGGCATAGTATGGGGTATGGGATAGTATGGGGTATGGCATAGTATGGGGTATGGGATAGTATGGGGTATGGCATAGTATGGGGTATGGGATAGTATGGGGTATGGCATAGTATGGGGTATGGGATAGTATGGGGTATGGCATAGTATGGGGTATGGGATAGTATGGGGTATGGCATAGTATGGGGTATGGGATAGTATGGGGTATGGCATAGTATGGGGTATGGGATAGTATGGGGTATGGCATAGTATGGGGTATGGGATAGTATGGGGTATGGCATAGTATGGGGTATGGGATAGTATGGGGTATGGCATAGTATGGGGTATGGGATAGTATGGGGTATGGCATAGTATGGGGTATGGGATAGTATGGGGTATGGCATAGTATGGGGTATGGGATAGTATGGGGTATGGCATAGTATGGGGTATGGGATAGTATGGGGTATGGCATAGTATGGGGTATGGGATAGTATGGGGTATGGCATAGTATGGGGTATGGGATAGTATGGGGTATGGCATAGTATGGGGTATGGGATAGTATGGGGTATGGCATAGTATGGGGTATGGGATAGTATGGGGTATGGCATAGTATGGGGTATGGGATAGTATGGGGTATGGCATAGTATGGGGTATGGGATAGTATGGGGTATGGCATAGTATGGGGTATGGGATAGTATGGGGTATGGCATAGTATGGGGTATGGGATAGTATGGGGTATGGCATAGTATGGGGTATGGGATAGTATGGGGTATGGCATAGTATGGGGTATGGGATAGTATGGGGTATGGCATAGTATGGGGTATGGGATAGTATGGGGTATGGCATAGTATGGGGTATGGGATAGTATGGGGTATGGCATAGTATGGGGTATGGGATAGTATGGGGTATGGCATAGTATGGGGTATGGGATAGTATGGGGTATGGCATAGTATGGGGTATGGGATAGTATGGGGTATGGCATAGTATGGGGTATGGGATAGTATGGGGTATGGCATAGTATGGGGTATGGGATAGTATGGGGTATGGCATAGTATGGGGTATGGTATAGTATGAGGTGTGTTATAGTATGGGGTATGGCATAGTATGGGGTATGGTATAGTATGGGGTATGGCATAGTATGGGGTACGGTATAGTATGGGGTATGGCATAGTATGGGGTACGGTATAGTATGGGGTATGGCATAGTATGGGGTACGGTATAGTATGGGGTATGGCATAGTATGGGGTACGGTATAGTATGGGGTATGGCATAGTATGGGGTACGGTATAGTATGGGGTATGGCATAGTATGGGGTACGGTATAGTATGGGGTATGGCATAGTATGGGGTACGGTATAGTATGGGGTATGGCATAGTATGGGGTACGGTATAGTATGGGGTATGGCATAGTATGGGGTACGGTATAGTATGGGGTATGGCATAGTATGGGGTACGGTATAGTATGGGGTATGGCATAGTATGGGGTACGGTATAGTATGGGGTATGGCATAGTATGGGGTACGGTATAGTATGGGGTATGGCATAGTATGGGGTACGGTATAGTATGGGGTATGGCATAGTATGGGGTACGGTATAGTATGGGGTATGGCATAGTATGGGGTACGGTATAGTATGGGGTATGGCATAGTATGGGGTACGGTATAGTATGGGGTATGGCATAGTATGGGGTACGGTATAGTATGGGGTATGGCATAGTATGGGGTACGGTATAGTATGGGGTATGGCATAGTATGGGGTACGGTATAGTATGGGGTATGGCATAGTATGGGGTACGGTATAGTATGGGGTATGGCATAGTATGGGGTACGGTATAGTATGGGGTATGGCATAGTATGGGGTACGGTATAGTATGGGGTATGGCATAGTATGGGGTACGGTATAGTATGGGGTATGGCATAGTATGGGGTACGGTATAGTATGGGGTATGGCATAGTATGGGGTACGGTATAGTATGGGGTATGGCATAGTATGGGGTACGGTATAGTATGGGGTATGGCATAGTATGGGGTACGGTATAGTATGGGGTATGGCATAGTATGGGGTACGGTATAGTATGGGGTATGGCATAGTATGGGGTACGGTATAGTATGGGGTATGGCATAGTATGGGGTACGGTATAGTATGGGGTATGGCATAGTATGGGGTACGGTATAGTATGGGGTATGGCATAGTATGGGGTACGGTATAGTATGGGGTATGGCATAGTATGGGGTACGGTATAGTATGGGGTATGGCATAGTATGGGGTACGGTATAGTATGGGGTATGGCATAGTATGGGGTACGGTATAGTATGGGGTATGGCATAGTATGGGGTACGGTATAGTATGGGGTATGGCATAGTATGGGGTACGGTATAGTATGGGGTATGGCATAGTATGGGGTACGGTATAGTATGGGGTATGGCATAGTATGGGGTACGGTATAGTATGGGGTATGGCATAGTATGGGGTACGGTATAGTATGGGGTATGGCATAGTATGGGGTACGGTATAGTATGGGGTATGGCATAGTATGGGGTACGGTATAGTATGGGGTATGGCATAGTATGGGGTACGGTATAGTATGGGGTATGGCATAGTATGGGGTACGGTATAGTATGGGGTATGGCATAGTATGGGGTACGGTATAGTATGGGGTATGGCATAGTATGGGGTACGGTATAGTATGGGGTATGGCATAGTATGGGGTACGGTATAGTATGGGGTATGGCATAGTATGGGGTACGGTATAGTATGGGGTATGGCATAGTATGGGGTACGGTATAGTATGGGGTATGGCATAGTATGGGGTACGGTATAGTATGGGGTATGGCATAGTATGGGGTACGGTATAGTATGGGGTATGGCATAGTATGGGGTACGGTATAGTATGGGGTATGGCATAGTATGGGGTACGGTATAGTATGGGGTATGGCATAGTATGGGGTACGGTATAGTATGGGGTATGGCATAGTATGGGGTACGGTATAGTATGGGGTATGGCATAGTATGGGGTACGGTATAGTATGGGGTATGGCATAGTATGGGGTACGGTATAGTATGGGGTATGGCATAGTATGGGGTACGGTATAGTATGGGGTATGGCATAGTATGGGGTACGGTATAGTATGGGGTATGGCATAGTATGGGGTACGGTATAGTATGGGGTATGGCATAGTATGGGGTACGGTATAGTATGGGGTATGGCATAGTATGGGGTACGGTATAGTATGGGGTATGGCATAGTATGGGGCATAGTATGGGGTATTGCATAGTATGGCATTAGTTAGACCTATTTTTAATAGTGACTCTCAAGCAACCAGAAACTACATTTATCCGAAATCTACTAATCCCCATGGATGCCTGATAACGGGGAGTTCACTGTATAACATTTGTATAACTAAAGGAAGCGATTGATTTGAGGCAGGTCGGCCATGTCGGTCTGCATTTTTTCCTTAGTACGGACATTCTCATGGAGACAAACAGACCATTAGGGATATCTGATCTTCTTCATTGCTCCCCTCCAACCCCATATGATTTTCATATCCTTGAAGATGTGGTACGTACCGAACGCCAAACATGTTAAACAGACGTTCGTAAAACCTGTCCTTTGTGTATTTTGGAGACATCAGAAATTCCTATGAAAAGGTATAAAAATAGAAATGAGAACATTGCTCCACCTTACATTGAGTTATAATGGCTGATGTGTACTGTAAATGGAACAGCGGCCATTCAGCCTAGAATTTCTATCAATGAGTACTAGGCGTTCTCTAATTGGTCGAGGGGCCTTGATGTTATATCCATACAGGTAGTAAATGGAAACATTTACAGAAGGGTGAAGAGTTTGGAGAAGTGAACAATCTAGGACAAGATAGCCGATATGGAAAACTTCTCCAACTCAGCTCACTTTCCAGTTCAGCGATGTTGTCCTTGATTGTTCCCTTCTCCGGCCTTCTCCAAACTCTTCACCCTTTTGTGAATAACCCTGTAAGATATCCATCTATCAGTGTTTTCACCCAAGGTACACACAAATTTCACTCAAGATCTCTGTACATTTTTCTACTTGAATCTTTTGTAAAAATGTGTGACTCTTGGGTGAAGGTTGTGTGACTCTTGGGTGAAAACACTGATAAATAGACCCCTCAGCTCATTAAAGGTCCAGGGATGTCACATAGATGGGGTCACACATGTTATATTTAACTGCATCTTATGATGAGATATCTTATGTTTGCACTAATGCTTCAAAGGGCTCATTGAAGGTCCAGGAAAGTTACAGAGATGGAGATGTTCTTACCTTCACTGCTTCTGGGCTGACAACCAGAACAAGCACCCTGTGTAAAAAATTAAGTCGTATGACCGGGCCGTACTTCTGGACCCTAAAAAGAAAGACAAAGTACGGAAACAGATACACTTATTGATCCTTGGAGTGTTTGGAACAACACCATATACACACCTTTTTGGGTCATTATTATTACTTTTTAAAAAGGCCCAGTCCAAATAATATTTACTTTATAAAGGGAGCCCGGTGGGCTCATTCACCTCCTGCCTTCTTATATAGCTAGGAGCATTGAACTGCATGATCTCCCTGCCATCATTCCCGCCTCTGTTCCTCTCTATCTGGGAGTTTTCTGAGGTCCAGTCTACATTTTTGCATTTATGCTCCTTCAGTTACATTGCCTTTAATATAAATAATAAAAGAATCCAGAAGGAAGGGTGGGAACCCCTCATACTAGGGACAAGTATGCAGACTGGACATGTTGGTAAGTCAATTGGCTCCTGTCTAAACTGGTCCTGTATATATCTGTATTAGGGGTCGATCGATTATCCAATCTACTGGTTATTATGGACGATATGCAGACATTTTAAAATAATCGGTACTGGGCTTAAATCGATATTACGGATAAGTGCCAAAAGGGATCCTCCACTGGCAGGCGCCCTGCCGCTGCAGGAGCAACCAGTGCCCCTAAGGACCCCATGCACATCCAGTGCCTCCATTGTGCCCCCACATCTAGTGCCTCCATGTCCCCCCGCACATCCAGTGCCTCCATTGTGCCCCCACACTTCCAGTGCCTCCAGTGTCCCCATGCACATCTAGTGCCTCTAGTGTAACCCCACATCTAGTGCCTCCATGTCCCCCCGCACATCCAGTGCCCTCATTGTGCCCCCACATCCAGTGCCTCTAGTGTAACCCCACACATCCAGTGCCTCCATTGTGCCCCCACACATCCAGTGCCTCCATTGTGCCCCCACACATCCAGTGCCTCCATTGTGCCCCCACATCCAGTGCCTCTAGTCCTGGCTATGTGTTAATTTGCCAGCACAAGATTCTGCAGCCGGATGTAAACAGAATATCTGATATTGGTTATCGGCCTAAAAGGTGGCCCATAATCAGTATCGGTTCTGAAAAAATGATATCGGCCGACCCCTAGTCTGTATGCATATGAGAGAGGGACCTTAGATTGTAAGCTCCTTGGGGACAGGGACTGATGTGAATGTGCACTATGTAAAATTGTCAGTACTTTTTTTCTGCATCCACCAAAAGCTGAGCCATCAGTGTTGTGTGGACTGACCCCTATTATATGATTATTTGCACTTTTCTCATAGACTCGCAGAACTCCACAATCAGTTTTTTTGCTTTTGATCCCCCTTCCCCCCCTCTCGCTGTACGGCTTGGGTAGGCACCCTCAGCACTCCAACTGCTGTAGACCTACAAGTTCCATGAAGCATTGCAAGAGGCGTGATAACATTTGTAGTTTCAACACAGCTGGAGTTCTGTGGTCACCTACCCCTGATATAAGTTAAATGATTGCAGAACTTACCACTCTAAAAACAAGTCATACATAAGCTCATTTTTCTTGATTAGCTTCAATGTTGTGGGAATATGTCCAAAGATGAAGCTGAAAGTGTAAATACATTTCTGTTAGTGAGACAGTAGAGTGTATTCTCTGTAAACAAATATTTTTGTTACAATTGCAGTGTTCACCTTAAAGGAGAACTATGAGGTAAGTGCTTTTCACTCATCCTCATAGTTCTAGCCGACCTGTGACAATGAGACTGTCACAGGTTGGCTCAGTAGATCGAGAAGTGAGCGAACACATACCGGCGTTCGCTTACCTCTCGATCCTGTCACGGCTGGATTCCCCGCTCCGATCCTTCAGTGCTGAGTGGAGGAACGGACGGGGGAGGGGGCGCGTACAGCTGGCTCTGCCTCTAGATAGGCAGAGCCAGCTGTCAGTCACGCAGCTGGGCGGATCCAGACATAATTGTCGGGATCCGTTTCAGCTGCGGCGTCTCGGCATACTGCGAGCTGTAGCTCGCGGTATACTGAGCTTAGGGTGACGGGAGGACACTAGTTTGTGTCCTCCCGTTACCTTTAGGAGAACTATGGGGAAAAGCGCTAACCCCATAGTTCTCCTTTAATGTGACACTAAGCCGCTCCAAGCTCACTCCCGGGATCGACTACAATCTCAATACAAATTAGTAAACTAAACGTGAGATTGTAGTCCATCACAGGAGCGAGCTTGGAGCGGTGACTACTTTAAAACACACACCTCGATCATGGGGAACAAAAGTAGCCACCCTCCAGAAGGAAGGACAGTGTCAGCACCAATTCAGAGATGATTGGAGGATCTACAGCCGAGTCATACATAAATAAGATACATTTTTGTTAATAGTTAAGGTAATTGAATGGATGTTTAAGATTTACCTCCTGAGTTTCGTGTCACTTTAGATGTAAACATTTAGTTTGCTTCAGCACTGTGATGTGACCATGTTTCATATTACACACTAAGGCTAAGTTCACACCTAGGCGAGACCTCACCGTGCGGCAATCATGCACGATTCCGCACAGATTGCCGCGTGGTCAGGAGTCACCAAGGTGTGAACCGATTGCGCTGTGGGCGCCATTATTTTCTAATGGCACCCCAGTCGCTCCGGTGGATCCAGCGGTTTCCCACCGCGATTCCGCCCCCGTGCTTCCAAACACTAAAACAGCCGCGCGTCGTGTATCGCAAAAAAAAAAGGTAAAAATTTACCATTTTTCTGTGATTGCCGCGCGGATGTCACCCCATTGAAATCAATGGGGCCACGTGGCAATCGCGTCCCGGGTGTCGTGCGGTGTTGTGCAGGTGTGAACCTAGCCTAAATATGGATGCAACATAGAACATGGTCCGAAAGGCACAAAAAAAGCCTTTATTTTTATGATTGTCTTCAGTTCATATGGTTAATGTAACTCGAATAATATAAGGTCCTCTTACCTGTCTCTGGGGGGGCCGGGAATGTGGTCATATTTCTCGTGCATGTAGAAGACATATCCGCAGAATAGGATAAAACAGAGTGCAACCAGGGCTAGAAGAAGAGCGAAAATCCAGAGAACAAGGGCCCACATTGTCACGGAGCCGCACGCAGACACCTTTGGGCTCACAGGAACACTTGTTAATACTAAATCAGCTGCTGAAAATAGGACAAAGGGCCGTCTTTAATTGCACAGCAACAAACTCGATTCCCCTGGATAGGCCCAACCTTTTTCAGACTGAGGCATCTACAATAACACAGGGTCAGTGCAGAGCATAGCACAGTATGCCAAACTGGTATTGCTTTACATTGTAATAGTATTCTTTGTACATTATCAGCATAACACATGCTTCAAACCCTGTGCTGCCTGCAAGGTTACAACGCAGAAGGCTGAGAAAGAAGCAGCTATGCAAATGTCGGCGAAGGCGGCTGTACATATCAGGGGCCCTTTAAGGGGTGACAGATTTCTGCTTTGAGCTGCATATAGCTTTTCTGGCGATCAGGAAAATAGATGCATAAAGGAGGGAGATTTGTTAGATGGAGTCGTGTAGTGGACATCTTGGGAAGGGGGAAGTAATAAAAACATTGTATCAACTTTGTCTTAACTGGATTACATTTTATATTAAACAAAAGACACTGCGCTATCTCTAATATTATAAAATCAGTGAGTCAATCATTGCATATAAAGTTCCACAACTTTATATGCAATGATTATTTGACTCACTGATGTAAAGAAAGTGAACACAAGGATTTCATCACATTTATTTTTGATCATATCAATTTTGGGAATATTTTTATATGGACTTATACAGGTGAAACTCGAATAATTAGAATAGTGCTGCAAAAGGGGCCCAAACCAAGTACTGAGTACATATGCATGCTTGTACTTTTCAGAGGTCCGATATTGTTCTATGTACAATCCTTGTTTTATTGATTGCATGTAATAATCTACTTTTTTGAGGTTGTGGATTTGGGGTTCTTGGGGTTTTCATGAGCTGTAAGCCATAATCATCACAATTATGACAAATCACGGCTTGAACTATCTTGCTTTGCATGTAATGAGTCTATCTCATATATTAGTTTCACCTTTTAAGTTGCATTAGTGAAATAAATGAACTTTGCACGATATTCTAATTATTCGAGTTTCACCTGTATATAAGTTGGAGTGGACGTTTTGTATAATTGTCACTAAGTATATGCACTTAGAGTTGTATAATATTAGAGATAGCGCAGTGTCTATTGTTTAATATATTGTGGGAGAAGTTTATATAGCTTCTCTCTATCTCTGCAGCTGTCAATAGGGTGTTATTGAGGAGTTTGGGGTAGAGCACTATAGCGCGGATAATCATTTGTTTTGCTGCTTAACTAGATTACAGACAATCAGCTATAACATTTTCATTTATTAAGCTGTGTGAAAAAAAAAATGAATATAGAAGATGATTGGTTGCTATGGGTGACTTCACCAATTGAGATAGAACTTGTCTCAGACACTTTTGGGTTGATTTATAAACATTATCTGTTAACGTTCATCCTGTGCGAATATCTGCAACCAATAAAGTAAAGTAGTCACCGCTCCAGGCTCACTTCTGTGATGGACTACAATCTCAAAACAAATTAGACTGTAGTCCATCCCGGGAGAGAGCTTGGAGCAGTGACTACTTTACAACACACACAGGGACCATGGGGAACATGAGTAGCCCCCCTCCAGAAGGAATGACAGTGTCAGCACCAATTCAGAGATGATTGGAGGCTCTACAGCCGAGTGATACACAAATAAGATGAATTTTTTTGAATAGTTAGGACTCATTCACACTGGGCGTATAGTTCTGTGCGGCGTGCACATCCATCAATAGCCGACCCCGGAGGGACAGGTGCTGTGTGTGATTGCGCGCAGCAGCCTGTTCTTCCCTACGGGAGGACGCGGCTGTACGGTGTCACATGGACACCCGAACTGCACATCCGTCATACGTGTGTCCGAACTTGGACGCAGACAGGATCCATCCTGCAGACACCCATACCCTCATGGATGACAGTGTACAGCCACGTCCTCCCATAGGGAAGAACATGCTGCTGCGTGCAATCACACGCAGCACCTGTCACTCCCAGGATTGGCCGTTTACAGGCGTTCACACCGCACAGACATGTACGCCCAGTTTGAATGAGGCCTCAGGCTATGTTCACACCATGTCCGGAATGGATCTAGAGCAGGTCTGTAAACGCAGTGCAGTGCATTTTTTGCCGGTGCTGTTTTTTTTTTTTTTAGCTTAAAATGGGCTTTCAGGGCCCAGTCACACCATATCCAGTGCGTTTTGGTGTGGTCCGAGCCCGGAACGCACTGGATCGCATAGATCAGGCTGGGCCACCTTCGAGAGTGGGAGGATGCGTGGGGGTGCCATTCATATCAATGGCACCGCAGGCACGCCGCCTGCCCGCAGTGCAATTGCCCGCACTGGAACACAAAGTACAAGAATGCCCTCCATTCCAGTGCAGTGCCATCGGAAAAAATTGTGCATGCAGCATTCCTGTACCTCGGATTCCGCGGCGGCCGAACGCACTGCGGATGGGGGGCGTGCCTGTGGTGCCATCGACGTGAATGGCACCGTCACACCCCCGTCCGCCCCAGAACGTGGCCCAGCCTGATTTATGCGTTCCAGTGTGGTCCCCGGCTCGGACTGCGTCAGAATGCACTGGATATGGATTTTAAGCTAAAACAAAAAGAATCGTGGCAAAAATGCACCGCACTGCGCTTGCAGATCTGCTCCGGACATGGCGTGCACATAGCCTTAAACAATGTTGACTTTAATGTCACTGTAAAGGGTTAGTTCATCTTATGCCTCCTATAAAGCCCAATCTCAGCAGTTATTACGCCTCACTCTGATGCCAATCTTAATGTATATAGTCATGTCTATCAACCGTTAGCTTACCTCTGTGTTCTAATGTCTGTTCTTTAATTGTTTGTTTTGTTTTTTAATAACTGCAATTCAGGATTTCTCTTTCTGCTTCCTACTTCCAGTTATCACAGTCATGTCAAACGGTAGTCAACGGCCATTATAAGAAACAGCTCGAGTTATTGGGAGGTTAGTATGCCTGTCAAGGAAAACAGGAAACAATGACGCAATGCTGGGAGGGGAGGGAGAGCTTGCCGTCATACACATGCTGCGGAGAGCAAGAGGGAGGAGGAAGTATTAACCCCATTATTCCTGACAGTACACATAAGACTAAGACTGTATTGTGCAGAGTTCCCCCTTACATCAGAGTTCCCCCATCTATCAGCATTCTCCCTTACAGCAGAGTTCCCCCATAAAACAGCATTCTCCCTTACAGCAGATTTCCCCCATAAAACAGCATTCTCCCTTACAGCAGAGTTCCCCCATAAAACATCATTCTCCCTTACAGCAGAGTTGAGAATGTTGACATGTGGGGGAACTCTGCTGTAAGGGAGAATGCTGATATATGGGGGGACTCTGCTGTAAGGGGGGAAGCTCATATATGGGGGAACTCTGATGTAAGGGAGAATGCAGATATATGGGGGGACTCTGCTGTAAGGGGGGAAGCTGATATATGGGGGAACTCTGAAATCAGGGAGAATGCTGATTGATTGAGGTTGTTAAGCTGCTGGTTAGGCTGCCTTACCAGTGACCCGAATGAACTAAATCCTATTCCTTGTAATGAACAGAATCAGAGCCAAGTTCCCAACCCCCACTGCAGTTATGTTTGTCACTGACTCACCCATAGCCTGCTGACTGGACAGTGAACACAGTATGATTACAGTATGATATTTGACCAGCAGATGGCAATATAACATCCTTGCAGACTGATACACACAGTTGTGTGAAAAAGAAAGCACACCCTCTTTGAATTCCATGGTTTTATGTATCAAGGCAGAATAAAAATCATCTGGTCCTTAGCCAGTCTTAAAATTAGGTAAATACACCCTCAGATCAACATCACATGACCTATCACACTGTATTACTATTTTATTTACAAACATAAAGCAAAAATAGAGAACCCAGGTGTGAAAAATGAAGTATTATTGTTATTATACAGGATTTATATAGCGCCAACAGTTTGCGCAGCGCTTTACAATATAAGGAAGACATTACAATCACAATACAATTCAAGACAAGATGGTAAGGAGGGCCCTGCCCCTGAGGGCTTACAATGTAAAAGGGAGGGGCAAGTGATACATGAGGAGGGAGCTGTGTGGGGATGAATTGTATGAGAAAGTGATAGTTCAGTGGTTAGGTTGAGGTGGGACAGGCTTCTCTGAAGAGATGAGTCTTAAGGGATCGTCTAAAGGCAATCAGAGTGGGAGACAGATGGACAGGTTGAGGTAGAGAGTTCCATAGGATGGGAGAGACTTTAGTGAAGTCCTGGAGGCGAGCATGGGAGATGTTGACGGAGCTGCAAAGCAGGAGGTCTTGGGAGAAGCAGAGGGGACGGTTAGGGTGATGCTTTGAGACGAGGTTGGAGATATAGCCGGGGGCAGAGTTGTGGATGGCTTTGTAAGTGGTTGTTAATATTTTGAATTTTATCCCTTGGGCTATTGGAAGCCAGTGCAGGGATTGGCAGAGGGGGGCGGAGGAAGGAAAACAGGAAACAATGACGCAATGCTGGGAGGGGAGGGAGAGCTTGCCGTCATACACATGCTGCGGAGAGCAAGAGGGAGGAGGAAGTATTAACCCCATTATTCCTGACAGTACACATAAGACTAAGACTGTATTGTGCAGAGTTCCCCCTTACATCAGAGTTCCCCCATCTATCAGCATTCTCCCTTACAGCAGAGTTCCCCCATAAAACAGCATTCTCCCTTACAGCAGATTTCCCCCATAAAACAGCATTCTCCCTTACAGCAGAGTTCCCCCATAAAACATCATTCTCCCTTACAGCAGAGTTGAGAATGTTGACATGTGGGGGAACTCTGCTGTAAGGGAGAATGCTGATATATGGGGGGACTCTGCTGTAAGGGGGGAAGCTCATATATGGGGGAACTCTGATGTAAGGGAGAATGCAGATATATGGGGGGACTCTGCTGTAAGGGGGGAAGCTGATATATGGGGGAACTCTGAAATCAGGGAGAATGCTGATTGATTGAGGTTGTTAAGCTGCTGGTTAGGCTGCCTTACCAGTGACCCGAATGAACTAAATCCTATTCCTTGTAATGAACAGAATCAGAGCCAAGTTCCCAACCCCCACTGCAGTTATGTTTGTCACTGACTCACCCATAGCCTGCTGACTGGACAGTGAACACAGTATGATTACAGTATGATATTTGACCAGCAGATGGCAATATAACATCCTTGCAGACTGATACACACAGTTGTGTGAAAAAGAAAGCACACCCTCTTTGAATTCCATGGTTTTATGTATCAAGGCAGAATAAAAATCATCTGGTCCTTAGCCAGTCTTAAAATTAGGTAAATACACCCTCAGATCAACATCACATGACCTATCACACTGTATTACTATTTTATTTACAAACATAAAGCAAAAATAGAGAACCCAGGTGTGAAAAATGAAGTATTATTGTTATTATACAGGATTTATATAGCGCCAACAGTTTGCGCAGCGCTTTACAATATAAGGAAGACATTACAATCACAATACAATTCAAGACAAGATGGTAAGGAGGGCCCTGCCCCTGAGGGCTTACAATGTAAAAGGGAGGGGCAAGTGATACATGAGGAGGGAGCTGTGTGGGGATGAATTGTATGAGAAAGTGATAGTTCAGTGGTTAGGTTGAGGTGGGACAGGCTTCTCTGAAGAGATGAGTCTTAAGGGATCGTCTAAAGGCAATCAGAGTGGGAGACAGATGGACAGGTTGAGGTAGAGAGTTCCATAGGATGGGAGAGACTTTAGTGAAGTCCTGGAGGCGAGCATGGGAGATGTTGACGGAGCTAGAAAGCAGGAGGTCTTGGGAGAAGCAGAGGGGACGGTTAGGGTGATGCTTTGAGACGAGGTTGGAGATATAGCCGGGGGCAGAGTTGTGGATGGCTTTGTAAGTGGTTGTTAATATTTTGAATTTTATCCCTTGGGCTATTGGAAGCCAGTGCAGGGATTGGCAGAGGGGGGCGGAGGATGGAAGCCAGTGCAGGGATCTGCAGAGGGGGGCGGGGGATGGAAGCCAGTGCAGGGATTGGCAGAGGGGAGCGGGGGATGGAAGCCAGTGCAGGGATTGGCAGAGGGGGGTACCAGACACTGAGCGGTTGGTTAGGTGAATGAGTCTAGCAGCTGCATTCATGATAGAAGTACACCTAAGGCCCCATTCACACTGAGCGTATCACAAATCGCGCGTTTGTCGCGCAAATTGCATTTTGCGCGATATCGCGCAGAATGTCGCGCGACATCGTGCAAATGGTTGCATTGAGTAAAGTAGGATCGCGCCGAAATCCGCTCCAAAAAGGGTCCTGTTGTAGCGACGCACGACCTGCGACTGCGACGAACAGAGCCCCATTGCCATGCATTGGAGAGCGATATCGCGCGGTAAATATCCGCGATATCGCGTGGATTACCGCGCAATAAATCGCTCAGTGTGAATGGGGCCTTATGGTTTAATAGCGTGTAGAACCCCCTTTAGCAGCAAGAACTTGAAGTAATAGTTCTCTGTATGACTTTATAAGTCTCTCACATCGTTGTGGAGAACTTTTAGTCCACTCCTCTTTACAATGTTTCAGTTCATTAAGATTTGTGGACACAGCTCTTAGTCACCGTCACACCACGGCGTTTGTAGCTTGTATTTTTCAGCACGGAAAAGCGCCGCACAAGCCTGTAAAGTATTTGCCTCTTTTTCGGGAGATCAGTGACCCTTTTTCCTATTCTTAATCACACTGATCTGCCCCCCTCCCCCCCAAAAAAAGAAGCTTGCGTACCTATTTCCCGACTGGCTTTTTTTCTCAGGGTGACACTGTGCTGAGACGTGAACAGGGACTATAGAAATCAATTGGATTTCTTGTGCGGAGCTTTTCCATGCTGAAAAATACGAGCTTCAAACGCCCTGGTGTGAACGGGGATTTGAGGTCCCCCCACTGTGTCTCAATCGGGTTGAGGTCAGAACTTTGACTGGCCATTGCAACACCTTGATTCTTTTCTTTTTCAGCCATTCTGTTGTAGATTTGCTGGTGTGCCTGGAATCATTGTCCTGCTGCATGGCCCAATTTTGGCCAAGCTGTAGCTGTAGGACAGGAAATGACCACTTCTTTCCTATGCTCCTTAGCCCCATCTAATGACCATAATGCGGTATTTTCAGAATGTCACATAAGACCTGAGAAGAATGTATAGGGGAATGACATAGCTGGTGGAGAATGGAACCTCAGAATGCAGTGGGGGACACCAGAATCTGACACTTCTGAAAATGGTGAGTGCCAAAGAGACTGACAGAGGCAGCAGCATTAAAACCGAGGGAATGTAGGAGACACGGGCCACCAACGGGGTGAGTATACTGCTTTTTCTATTGCAAGGGATCATTATGTTATATATATATATATATGTCTTATCACGGTATACACTGTCTTATATTTTTTTTTGCTCAACAAAACACACTAGGTCTTATTTTCGGGGTAGGTCTTATTTTTTATTTTAATGTACAACAATCCAAAATGAATGCAAATCCAAATTAAATAATCCAAAAGGGCAAAGTCAAGAATAGGGTGATCAGGGCAATTAGGGGTGCCGTACCTTTCCAAGAGCAATTTGGTAACCAATCGCTGGCCAGAATGAGCGAAGCGCGCTTTCACTATGGATTGTGCATTTGATATGACTCCGCCGGTGACAGGAGTCGGCGCTATAAAGGAAGCATTGGCTTATGCGGCTCTGCTCCCTCCGCTGCTGCCTCACTTCCTCTAGCGCCGGCTTCATGGCACCGCTGATTCTCTCCCGCGGCTCTTCAAGTTCCCCCTTATGCCACCACCAGCCCTGGGAAAGGTCACAACTAGGTCTTATTTTCGGGGTAGGTCTTATATTTTAGCAATTCCCAAAAATAGTACTAGGTCTTATTATTGGGGTAGGTCTTATTTTCGGGGAAACAGGGTATATAAAAAAAAATTACATTTCATTTTAATTTCATATCCAATTGTATATCCTTAAATGATATAATATGATATGGAGTATATTTATAAACAATTTGTAGAGACTTTTGCCCTGCAAATCTCTGTGAACGTTTGTTGTGGGTGAATAGAGGGGAAATCTAGCGTGTTGAAATGAGAATACAAAGTCCACAGGACACGAGACGGCTCTAACTTTCTGGCTGGGTCATCAGATATGTCTTATCAAACAGATATAACAAAGCACTTTCAATTGTAATATTTAGCAGACCGAACGGGAGCAGATAAGTGAAGTTCATTGTTGGGGTTTATTTACACTTTAGTTAAAATGTCCCTGCCACTGCGGCGTCAAAAGTGAGAGAAGAATTACGTGTGTAAAAAAAAAAAAAAAAGTTTTCCCCCCCTTTCTAGATAGTTGTGTGTTGAAATGCTGCCGTGATTCCGCTATGTAGCCGCTGCAATTCAACCCTTCGGGTGAAACGAATACCTGCTTCCCTGCTGCAAGCTGTGGTTCTTCCTGCCAGCTCCCGTAGTGGACATACAAGACGGTGGGAGGATCCACGGTGTGCGGTGGGGGAGCA
Organism: Nanorana parkeri; assembly: GCF_000935625.1. Lineage (NCBI taxonomy): Eukaryota > Metazoa > Chordata > Amphibia > Anura > Dicroglossidae > Nanorana > Nanorana parkeri. The sequence goes on from NW_017307196.1 coordinate 517,217, forward strand.
GATACTCTACACATCCAAAAGTGTGGAACACAAAGTTAAAAACACATTTTATTTGATTGAAGACATATGCAGACTAGGAATGTTCAGATAGCAGTGCCGAGCTGCAAAGGGAAGTTCTCCCCAAGCATGAGAAGAGATAAGGATTTAATGGAAGAGCAGCAAAGTGAAGGGAAACAACCATGGATTACAGTAAGGCGCACATTACAGTATTGTTTTATGTTAAAAAATCTGAGGGTTTAATGTCACTTTAATGGTGTTTTGTAGGTTTCAGTTTAGGTATAGATGAATATATATTTTAAACAATGCCATGTATTTAAAGAGCAATTCCAAGCAAAAAAACAAAAACCTTATCCTTGCACTGGGGCTACTCCCACACAGCAAGGGTTAGGTGCCCATTTTGTTCCAGGGGCTAAATTAAATATCGGAATTAATTAGCTGATCCTGGCGTCATTGTGCTGCTGGACTGATCCCCCATCCTCTTCTCCCCCCGGCTCTGGCAGTCCAAGGTCTGCTCCTATTCAGGTAAATTGACTTGCATTAGACAGAGGAGGATCTCGATGGACCTTCCATAGCTGGAGCGGAGGGGTGAGTGCTGACCACTGTGGTAGCCAAGAGCAGGTAAATAAAAGCAGCTTTATTTGAATCCCTTACACAAAAGGAGAACTTACCTTGCAGTGCAGGAGTAGCCCCACTGCAATGGTTTGCTTGTTTTTATTTGCCCAGAGTTCTTCCTTAGATCTCCTCCAAATCCCAGTTGTCCGTTAGCCATAACATTTTTATTAGCTCGCGTCTTACTTCAATGTAAACAAGGTATTATTTACGTTCTGCTAAACGCTGGATCCATAATCCTTCTTCTTGTGCCAGTGATTGTATCATTTGGACCAATTTCATGGGAAAGGGTTTTGGTGTTAGAAAGAAATTATAAAGTAGAAAAAAAAGAAGCTAAAAATGATTAGGCTGAAGTCGCTGCACAGAAATCAGAAACCAGGCGTGGATTCTAGCACAATATTTTGTTACTAAAGGAGTAGGAGCTCATTCACACAACACCACATGCATAGGTTACATGCGTTGGTCTGCTGCAATGCCATTCATTGTGAACAGCACCTGCTGAAACGCACAGCCAGTTACTCCCCTCGCTCTCTGCCCTGGCTGGCTCCCCTCGCTCTCTGCCCTGGCTCCCTTCGCTCTCTGCCCTGGCTGGCTCCCTTCGCTCTCTGCCCTGGCTGGCTCCCTGCCCTGGCTGGCTCTCTTCGCTCTTTGCCCTGGCTGGCTCTCTGCCCTGGCTGGCTCTCTTCGCTCTCTGCCCTGGCTGGCTCTCTGCCCTTGCTGGCTCACCTCGCTCTCTGCCCTTGCTGGCTCACCTCGCTCTCTGCCCTGGCTGGCTCTCCTCGCTCCCTGCCCTGGCTGGCTCTCCTTCCATCTTTTTTACCTGCTTATTGTATGCTTTAGAGATTCTAACCATCAACAGCTTCCAGGGGACTCTGCATTTGAGTTTGCACAGGCCAAGCGGCAAGTATCACCTCTTCTCTCCTGTATGCAGGTTAATTGATAATCGATGGATGGGTTTTAAAGCCAGAGCATGGTCATTCTCAGTAATTACACACCAGAACTGTCATTTCTTGTTTGGATACTGGGGATGCTGGATAATGTAATTCTAGGATTGTTAAAGTGGGGCTCCAGCCAAAACCATTTTGGAGTGGGGTCTGTATAGAGTGGGGTTGGAATCTTTGCCTTTTTTTTGATAGCCTTCTACTTCGCCACATTGGCGTAATCACTCTGTCAGCAAATTTCTACTAACAGAGCCCAGAGAAAGATTCCCAAGTAGAAGACCTAAACCGCAATTGTAGGAAGGCATCTTAGGAGCGCACAGTAAGGATAAGGTGCAGAAACTGGAACCAGTCACTTGCAATCAAGATGGCAGAAACTCTTATAGGAGACCAAAACCAATCCCGGACTGTAGCACCAATGGATTGATGGGTAGTTAATCACTATGCCTTTCTCCCATTCTACATGGTCCTTCACAGCATTATTCATATTATGCTTCTGCAAAAGTTGTAAAATATTCAGCTATAGAAATAGAACAAAAACACAAGACAGCAAGGTAAGAAATTATCAATCTTATTGCAGTTGAATCAACCATTTTGAACCCTGGGAAAACCCCCATTCTATAAACAGTTCCCTTTACAAAAGTGTCACTTTTTTTCCAGCAGTACATAATTTGCTTTACATCAATTTTAATTAAAAAAATACAAAAATATTTTCTATAATGAAAACAATATTTTCAAGTTTGATTGTATTAATACATTAAAGATTTTCATTAATAATTCATGGTAAAGTGGATAAATCACCTATGTACACTGCAAAAAGTCTTTCTGTGATATGAATTCATGTTCATTTTTTTTCTCTGATTTCTAGTAATTTGATTGGGCATTCTCTGTGATGTCACCGGTCTCTAGTGAATGGATAGGCTGCATTCTCAGTGATGTCACCGTTCTCTAGTGAAGGGATAGGCTGCATTCTCAGTGATGTCACCGGTCTCTAGTGAAGGGATAGGCTGCATTCTCAGTGATGTCACCGGTCTCTAGTGAATGGATAGGCTGTATTCTCCGTGATGTGTCTAGTGAATGGATAGGCTGTATTCTCAGTGATGTCACTAATTAGATACGTTTCTTCTCATTAATGTCACTGATCTCTAGTACACAGTTTGTATTTTCGGTGATGTCACTGGTCTCTGGTGAGTGGATGGCTAACTGAGAAGATGACCTTCTCCATAGTGTGCAGGAGATCCATACATTATATTTTATATTTTTTTATCAATGATAAAGCTTAGGAACATAACTATTTACAAGCTTGATTGAATAGATGAAGGTATAGATATGTACAACACGATAACACATTCCTGTCATTTTTTTTTTAAATGAAATTTTGAGACCGCAACCAAACCCCATACCTTTTGTCTTTGCCCGGGTCTACCAAAGACATGCCTAGATGTAAAGTAACCCAACCTAACTTCAGTCCTTACACTGCATCCGGACTCCAATAACCTCCTGGGGACATTGGTCATGTACAGTATATATTGTATAGTATGCTTATGTTGCAGTTAATAGCATGTTAAGGGCCTGATTTCTGCACAGATTTTAAAGACTGTAGGTTAAAGAGACACACAGTACTGCCAGGAGCAGCACTTGGACCCCGCATAGCATGCTACTGGCCATCAGTAACTCCTTCACATGAAAAGATTCTGGTCTTCTGTCAGCCCCATCCAGCTGGGCCCTCATTGTTGCAACCTGTGCAGTTTCCTTGGTGGAATAGTGTACATTGTGGTTGATTTTTACCTAGTCTGGGTCTTTACACCTGGTCTTTATACATACACAACCTGCTTACACAGTAGGGTGACCTTTTACTCTACTCTTCTGTGTGTACATTGTACTGACACAGAGTGGATAGACTGTCACTCCCAAAAAGTATCCTGCACAAAACAATAGGGGAGGAGCAGACATTATACAATTAGCCCTGAACATGGTACACCATAGGATGAAAACCTTCTAAAAACATTGTTATATTGTCTAAAGTGTATCTAAATCCATCCATTTTTGATCTTGGATAGAGTAGAAAAGGGTTATTTTGCCATCTGTGTCCAAGGGGGGAGATTTTCCTTAATTTCCTGTGCTTTAGACACCTCCAGATGTGAGAAGAGATCTTCATTAAGGGTTATCACCTAAATAATAACTCGATGGTCACCAGGGCCAATAGAGAGGGTAAATCTCCCCAGTGGAGACACGGACAGCAATAAAGACCCGACAGAGTCTAATCCTTTCCTGCCCTATCCAAAAGTAGAAAAAAGGGTTGTGCATACACTTTAAGGAAGAACACACATTGATTCTGTTGAGAAAAGACTGCAGTGTAGACCTCGGTGCTTAAGGAAAAGACTATGGTGTAGATCTCAGTGCTTAAGGAAAGGACTGCGGTGTAGACCTCGGTGCTTAAGGAAAAGGCTATGGTGTAGACCTCGGTGCTTAAGGAAAGGACTGCGGTGTAGACCTCGGTGCTTAAGGAAAAGGCTTTGGTGTAGACCTCGGTGCTTAAGGAAAGGACTGCGGCGTAGACCTCTGCACTTAAGGAACTCCTGAGCTTTCAGGTGAAGTACTCATCGAAATATGAATCCATCTAAAAATTCAGGTTTAGGCCTCTTCTCTGTGGCTACATATGACCCCAGCATCTTCTTGGTGGCCACAGTTGTGTTTGCCAATTTCCTTATGCTTGCAGTCCAATAGGGTCTTCTCCTTGCCTGTGCACTCCACGTCATCAAGAAGGATTGGAAGGTTCTTTCCTTCTCCAAACTCGGCTTGTTTGGCAGCCTTTACAACATGAGGGAACCCCATCTGTCGGCACACAACTGCGGCTGCTTTGCTGTTCCACAAGTCATCGCACACCGTGCCCCACTGTCCATTGATAAAGATCTCGACCCTCCCACGGTCAGATTTATTGCCATTTGCCAAGCGCACTGACCCGCTATGTATTTCCACAGATTTTGGCCTAGAGTCTGCCCCGGTGTTTGTTTTTGTTTTCTTTTTTTGTCCCTTCTTCTCGTTGCTCTTACCACCCTTCCTTGGCTTCGGTGGTTTGGTTGTGGTCGGCCTCATGGTGGTTGGGATTTTTTCACCTTGCATGAGCTTTAATAGTTGCTGCACCCAATCAGGAGTGGAGTTGGGGGGTGGCTGTGCAGTGGCTTTGGCCCTTCCAGTTGTTCTTGATGTGGGTTTGACCTTCGGTTTCTTAGTTGGGGTGGCGGTTTTTATGATTAATTCTGCAAATGAAGAAATGTAAAAATCTTGGATTACATGTATTTTGTACAATTTTATCTTCATGAAGTTAATTTTTGCTTCATATCCAGGGCTTGAAAAATCTGCTCACCCCCTCGTCTATGACAAGAGGACGAGTAGCTTCCCGGACGGCCTTTGTAAATAAACAGCGGGTCGGGAGCTTTACATCCAAACGCCCGATCGCTTGTATTAGCTGTGGTTTTGAACCCCCCCGCAGGCAGCCCCCTCTGTCAATGCAGGTGCCAGTGCGGAGATCCGCTGTGCCCGGTGCGGCCGGGACTGGCACAGCTGCTATGTGACAAGAGATCAAATGGAGCTCAGTACACAAACTTCCTCTGATCTCCTCCCCAGTCCCCGAATGCGGGAAGTGATGTATATTACATCACTTCCGCATTCAGCTGTCATTCCCAGCTACAGACGCTAGTGAAGCAGATCTGTTCTTCATCAGCTTCTCTGGGGGTCCCTAGGTGACATTAGGGGTCTTGGAGACTCCTGAAGTCTCCATAAAGAGGACTTGTCATGTGAATTGGCTATCACAAAGGGAGTTTCTTAGTCCCCTATGTGATAGCAATAAAGTTAAGTGTATAAAAAAAAAAGTAATATCAAAATTTAAAGAAGCATAAAAAAAACACAACATTTTTTTTTAAGTCCCTACCCCCCACACACACAAACATATCACTACGAACGTCGGAGTGTGACCAATAATTTTAGGGCCATTATTCACTGATAACACTAAACTGATGAGCAGTAAAAGCATTTAAAGCGTCGCCTATGGCCAATTTTTTGCAATTTTGCGAGCTCATGCAATTTAAAGGCTTGACATGTGTGGTGTCTATTTACCCGACGTGACCCCGACTTTTATATTTTACCAAAAAGTTGTGTAAGAATAAATGTTTTTTAACATAATTTAGGGAAAACATTTTTTTTTCTTTTTTAAATTTACGGTACTTTTTTCATTATATAGTAAATAAAAAAACTACATCCCCCCACAGTGGTGATTATATACCACCAAAAGAAAGCTCTGCCTGTCCCTAACAAATGTTAACATAAATTGCAAGGCTATAGTGCGGTCATGCTGACTGGTGACACTTTTGACTGAGTGGTGAGACACCGTAACATTTTTCAAGCCCTGTTTATATCTGTATTTTGTGTTGGACAACTTGTACACAATGGCTCAGAACTATTCCAAGTATTGGGGACTCAGAACAAATGCACCTGAAGAAGGATTATAGTGACAATACCTTTTATCTCTGCACATATTGCTGTCTTAAACTTAAAACTGCAGCGGGAGCAGTGAAATACTTACCTTGACCCGAGAAATGCTGCTATGGGATCTCAAGGCATTTGGTCACAAGACCAAATTCTTAGGGGAAAACCAGGAATCAAAGTGGCTGATGTTCTGCGTAAGCAGAAATCACATGACCACATGCCTAGGCCTAAGTGATAGAACCCAAAGGGCTCAACTGTGAGCTTCTCACAATGTGCATCAGAAGCTGCAGAAAGTCAGATATAGCAATTTCCTCGCTGGAGGATGTCCAGCATCAATCTAGACCTTTTCTCACCAGCCTGGCTCTCCCTGACACCCCCTCCCACCTCCCCCCACTGGATTTCAGTGATGCCAATCATGGAGGCTCAGCATCACATGTGGACATTACTTAGGGAGGTCTGCTGGTTTCAGGAAGCTATGTGCAGCACCCTCCCACATTGTGCATTAGAAGCTGCAGCAATTCAGATAGAGCCTGCCTCGTTTTCTAGCTGCAGGACATCCAACATCATCTAGTACAGCCTTACTGTCCCTGGCCTGCCCCTTTCATTCATTGTATTCCAGTTATTACAATCATGGAGGCTCTACCATACATGTGGGCATAGCCTAGAGCAATCTGCATTCAAATTCTCCCCCAGATAAACATCAAGGTGTATTGATATGTGCAAAACCACTCCCAAGAGCCAGACCACTGCTTGCATCAGGGCTGAGGCAGGGTGCTGTGATGTTTTAAGGAAGCTATGCACAGCACTCTGCCGGCCCCTCCCACCAGCCATGATCTGCTTGCATTGCACAGAGACCCAGTGATGACATCCCTGGATCTAAAATAATTAATGAAAACAAAAAGATTTTGTTTAAAAACCTAATCAGAATGTTGATAAAAGGGGAAGGGGCCAGGAAAGGCAAAATTATATGCAAATTAAACTTCAGCTTTAATGATTAGACAACAGCATTCATTTTGTGTTTTTTTTCTACCTGGAATTAAACTTTGATGTAAATTTTGTATTTCGGAGACCTAGAAGATTTGTAACACTTTTGAAAGTCTGACGTTCCTCTCTCTCATACTGCACACTCTCTCCTACGAATAATTTCCAGCATGACCGCCCTCATCCAGAAGCGGAGACGCATCACGCCGGCCCAAAGCACCCTGAGAGCAGGATCGCCGCACATCTCTAGATGACTCGGAGAAAGACGATTCAATGAACAAGAGATCTTTGTTGCCAAGACAACAAACACATCCTGAGAACTATTTTCTGAGCAGCGTTGACCTAGATACGCCCGTGGCCACAGGATCGGCGGTGATCCCTCAGCAAATGTCCACTGTACCGCCAGATAACAATGGCCTCATGTAACAGAGAATAAAGGGGAACTAAATGGACAACTTAGACCATTTTACAGATTTTCTAAATTTAGAAAAGTATATTGAGAAGGGAAGGACAAAAGCTGATGCAGCTGGTTTTAAAGGGTTAGTCCACCTAAAATTATGTTTTAGTTACAGGATACATTTTTGGGGTTTTATGATTAACTAGACAGGGCAAAGTTATAATAATAAAGCAAATCAGTCGCTTTTTGAAGCAAAATTCCGCTGTGTGAACTCAATGAGCAACCTGGTTATTGCCACTTTGGACAGTGGGGAATGGTCCACCTTTCAGAAGTAGTAGTAACAGGAAATAAAGCCTTCTTGTGTTTATTTATGGAAGGGTGATATTCAAAGAATAGGGAGGAAAAGAAAAATAAGATATACAAAGAATAAAAAATTCCTTGTATATCTTAATTTTTCTTTTCCTCCCCATTCTTCTCTTACAGTGGCCATTATTAATAAATCTCCCTTTTACTTCCTGGACTCTGGCACATGTGACTAAGAAATGTGAGCATGCACAAAGTCACAGGGGAGGAAAATGCCTTTCCCTGATATCTTGTGAGATTGCTGATAAGATTTCCCAGCAATGCTCTGCTGATGCATCCAAGGAAGGTTACAATGCTTGGACACGCTAAGCAATCATGCCTAAGAGGACCAGGAAGTGCAAAAACCAGCTTGTGGGCAAGCAGGCCTAAATGTAAAGCAGGGGAGTTGCCGCTGGGTGGATCCAGACAGTATTGTTGGGGTCCGTCCCGGCTGCGGCGCTCTCAGTATATTAAGGGCTATACTGAGCTTTGGGTCATGGGCGGTGGTTAGTATAAGCCCCCCTGTGACCCTTAAAGACAACTATGGGGAAAAACACTTACCCCATAGTTCTCTTTTAAAGAAAATCTATAGCTAGAAACTAAAAATATGTATTTCTATATTGAATTTCTGGCACCAATTAGAAACCCATCAACTGAGGACCTTCTTATTATAGGGGGTGGTCACGTTCAGATGACATTAAAAGCAAAAGTTCAGAAAGATCTAGCGTTCCTGCGTCAATAAGTATGCACATCGGAGACAAGAAAACTGGCAGCTGCGGCAGCTCGTTAGACAGTCTTGGCAGCTAAGCAAGAGTGATATCCCAACTTACTTTCTTTTGGCACAAATGGCACGGTGGCGCTCTTCGTCTTGACCGGTATGGAGTGGTAACGGCATTTACCAGGTGGGGCCCTCCTGTGGAGACAAGACACAGCCATGATGAAAGTCTGGAATGGGAATAAAAGGAGCGTTTGGGATGCCATTTGTGAAGAGTGGCGTCCTGAGTGACTGGATACGAGAGCTATTTGTGTAATGCGTGTTCATAATTACAGAACATGAACGAATTATATGCGGTTTCTCTACCTAATTTGGGCAATCGCCTCCCTGAGTGCAATAGCAGAAACGAGATTTGTGAAGCTGACTGTGACCCAACACATCTGCAGGAGATTCCAGAGCCAGAATCTAATCTGCAGATCATCAGAATGAACATTAGAGCGTGCACACAGTGACAGGCTGCCTCCATTTGGACATCGCAGCTTACAAATAATGTGCAGCAAATGTTACAATGTATCTAAAGCCAAAACATTTTTTTTGTTTTGTTTTGGGGCAGAGTGGGGAATGATGAGATGCAATGGGTTTTTTTTTATTGACATTTGTGTTTCCATTGGGGAGATTTGTCCAGATGATCCTTGACAATGGAAATAAAATAATAGCAAATCCAAAATACTATGGGCTTCTTTATAAAACGTCCATCCCGCTATTCGCCAGCACAAGCACCCTTAAATCGCGGTGACAAGTATAGGTATTTCGTATACCCATCAACTCCATCAAGGAGCGCTGCTGATGTGCGAATGGCATTCTTCCGGCTCTACGCTGGGTGGGAGTTATTTCAATAAAGCCCTATAGACATCGGCCCAGGAGGTGAGGGGAAGTCTTGGGACATCCGTTCCAGTAATAGCTGTCTTCGTGTGTGTTACAGCACATAAAACACTTAGGGATGGTGCAGACCTGGGCGATCCTGGGAAGGGCGATCATGTGCGGGTGCACACTGCGGTTGCCGCGTGGCCCCATTAATTTCAATGGTGTTACAGCGGCGAGGCAATCGGTGCGAAATTGTGTTCAAGTGCCTGGGTGGAATCGCGGCGGGAAACCGCGCAATCCGCCCGGCGCCACTGGGATGCCATTAGAAAAGAAAAGATCAGCGTTGGTGTGCGACTCCGTGATTGCACGGCAATCCGCGTGGTTTCATGCACAATTGCCGCGCGGTCACGGATCGCGCAAATGTGAACCTAACCTGAAAAACCGGCTCGCTTATTAGAGCAGAAAATAAATCAATGATTCTTATACACTATCATATACAAATGGAAGCCTGGGCTTTCCTACACACAGCTTTCTTCCTGTCTAGTAATTAGGGAAAACAGTCATTGGGAAACCTAATAGGGATAAAAAGACTGAAAAATAGCCAATAGCCTCAATTCACAAGCTGCACTCCAGGTAAAACATCTTACTCTAAATACAAGCAGCATGTGTACAGTATATTGTTAGTTAAATCTTGGTGTCCATTGTGTATTTCCTCCACATACAATATCTGTGGTAATCCAGCATAAAGCAACTCCTGTGGTTTGCCTCTATGCAAGAGCTTCCTGTGATCAAGCTCTCTCTCCTTGTGCAGGGTGACTGGTCTTGTCTCCGCCCCCTCCTTTAATAAAGACCGGTCACTGCTGCTCTCTCTCCTTGTGCAGGGTGACTGGTCTTGTCTCCACCCCCTCCTGTAGTTTTCTGCAGGCAACCTGTAGTGGGAGGAGCCTGCAGGACCCCTCCCACAGCTCTGCTCTCCGTACAGGCTATGTGCAGCACAGTGATGTCACAGCCACTTTTGCTAGGTAATAGGCCAAAAAAAAAAGACCATTTGGTTAAAAAAGTGGATATACATCCTTTGTGGCTATTGAGGGATATATTTACATGAATGTTTTTGTGCTCGGAGTTTAGCTTTTAAAAGATATGCTGTGCTCCTTTTGAAAGTTAGGTCATTGCGTCTTCTTTTCTACCCTCCCTATGAATTACCTGCTAACCCTGCCAGACCTGTATCCTTGTCACGTCTTTCACCAATAAGATGACACCGCTCGCTCAGCTATTCAGAAATCATGGTGGCATTGTTATCCACACATCTGGTGTCTGCCTGAACAACAGCGTTGTCACCACTAATAGACATGCTATTAGTCGCTGGGCCCACTAGCTTAACCCCGTCCTCTATCCCTGCCAGGGCCGGATTAACATAGGGGCTAATGGAGCGTCAGCTCCAGGCCCACCACTGAAAATGGGCCCGGCTGGCCCCGATTGCATTGGTATGCCCGATGGCAATCTGGGCCGGCCAACCGCTAAAAAAAAACATACTTCAAGCAGTGCTGTTCTCTTTGTGTTTGGGGTGATGTTGTGGTGGTTGGAAAATGCTTGGAGATGGTCATGTGACGGCGGTTACACTTTAACACAAAGAATGGAAACTTTATTTCAGCCATGTCACTGTAATTTTGAAATCTCTTTGGACTGGAGCTGTAAATATCAGTCACTTTCTTTGAACATCAGGATACACACACACAGACACACACACAGACACACACACACACGCACACACACACACAGACACACACACAGACACACACACACATTTTATGTACAATCAGCTGCTTGTTTTCACCTGGAAGTGTCGATTATCTTGTACAAGACACCAGTGGGAGATTCAGCACTTGGTATACCAGTAGACATGAAGTAGAGTTCCCCTAAAAAAATATATCAGTATAGTCAGAGGTTAATAGGCATCTACAAATATTTTTGTTAATATCTGATGTCTGCTTTATCAGACCCGAGGGCAGGGGTAGCCAAACTCTGGCCCTCCACCTGTGGTGAAACTACAAATCACATAAGGCATTGCAAGCCTCTGACAGCCACAGGAATGATTTCTAGAGGCAAATGCATGTTGGGATTTGTAGTTTCTCCCCAGCTGGAGGGCCCTGCCCTAGAGTTTTGGTCTGTTGAAAATGTAAATAATTACATGTGTTACAATTAATGAGACCACTGAAGGGAATGAACATATACAGAATAGGTAACCATTGATACTATGGGGATAGCAGTGGTTACATTTATATGCTCATTCCCTCCAGTGTTCTCTTTTGTACCATTGTATCGCCGTACTAACATGTATTCATTTCCTATGATCCTCAGCTCTATCTAGAGGCCATAATGTGGTATTTTCCCCATTTTCCCCATTCTCTCCGTTCTTCATGAACATACCTGTTGAAGAACATTTGACCAGAAGAGAAACTACAGTAAGAACATTCATTTTGCCCCATTCTCACAACAGCTGCTAAACCTGCACAGAAAGAATGTACCTGCAGTGTTTTGCTGGATGAATAGCTATGCAAATTTCTTTATAAATAAACCTCATAATCCCAAACCACGCTACACTGAAATGATAAAAGAGGAAATTGTTGGAGAAATGGAAATATGACACATGTGTATACACACTGTCCTCACTTGCAGCTCATAGCATGTTGCTACTATTATCATTGCATTATGTACTTATCAAATTCCCAGATGTAGACATTTCACAGAGAAATGTTGAATGGTGACTTTTAATTGTCATGTGTGTTTAATTTTCTTTTTTTTTGGTGGGGGGGTGGGAGGGGCGTGGGGGGAACGGGACTGTGAGGAAGCTGGAAGGAGTGTGAGAGAGTCTGAATGGAATGATCTGCCATTCAATACCCTGATCTGTATAATCCCATCAGAACCGGTGGACGGGGTGCGGACCTGCTCTCAGTTACTACCTCAATATCCACCGCTACAAAATAATCACCGTACCACAAATCCGATGTGTTTATATATCAGGAGTGCAAAATGAAATTATCATCTCCCAATCATGAAATATTGGTGGTTGGCAATTATGAATATAATGCAGTAAAATCTGTGCAAGGAAATCTAACAAGGATCATGGTAATGTGTAATTCTGCTTCCAGTAACAATAATAAAACAGAATCTTAGGGCCAACCCACACCAATTGCAGTGCGTTCCAAAGCATGCTACATTTGTTTTGCGTGCGCACTGGAACCGGAACGTAGGGAATGTTTTTTGTCACGCGGGGGAGGGCGTGGCTATGGTGCCATTGACTTTAATGCACTGCCACCCTTCTGCCAAAGAACAAAGGGGGAGGGGGGGTTAGTGTGCGATTACAGTGCGTTCCAGCAGCTACCACTCCGGAACGCACCGCACTTGGTGTGAACTGGCCCCTAATATTTTTATGCAGCTTAAGACGGTGTCTGTAATAGTCAATAAATGGAATATTCATCACTGATGTATTTGTCTATACCCCTGAAGAGCACCGGTCATGCTGTAATGCACTATATTGCTTTTGTCAGGCAAATGAGCACTAAGTGCATGGCACAGGGACACTGAGGGGCCTATTAATAAACAACTGGCAGAACCATTCGCCTTGCAAATCTCTGAACATCCGTTCTGTGCGAATAAAGGCAAAAATTAACATGCTTAATATATTTTAGTATATTTTCTTTTCAGGTCAAATGTAATGTAATGCAATACCACATTATTGCCGCTGGACACTTATTTCCTATGCTCCTCCACTCCATCTAGTGACCACATGTTCACCAACCAGGAACACATGTGAAGAAAGAGAACCCAGAGCAACATCAGAACTCTTGATCTGTACAGTGGCGTCACTAGGGGGGTGCAGCCTGCACCCGGGTGACACCAACATGACTGACAGTCATTTTGATGTCACCCCCTCTGAAAAGTCGGGCACTCTGTTATTGACCGAGAGCACAACAGTTGCAGGAGACCCGGCGACATACCTTATCCCGCTGGGTGAATGCCCCCTCCTCTCTCTGCCGGCATCCATCACCAAGATGGCCGACGTCAGGTAACAGCGCATACCCACTCCAGGTGAAACTCTGCCTCGGGACACCCCTGGATCTCTATATCAGGGGTAGGCAACCTTGGCACTCCAGCTGTTGTGCAACTACAAGTCCCATAAGACATTGCACGTCTCTGACAGCCACAGGCATGACTCCCAAAAGCATGATAGAATTTGTAGTTTCATCGCAGCTGGAGTGCCAAGGTTGCCTATCCCTGATATACGTGTTCTGAGTCAGTATTGAAGCCCCGTGGCTTATTATGACAGGCCGGCAACCAGCATTTTCAAAACAAGAAATCAGCCACTGTAGCCTCCATAATATCTCAATACAGGTTTCCTTGTGATATGTGGAGGTCAATGTTTAAGGTATATGGAGCATCAAACGAGGCCCCTGACACCCCCAAGGGGCCACACATGATATTTAGTGTATGTATCTACTATATAAGACTAATAGAGTATATATATTATAGTTAGTATATGCTATAAGACTGTCAGTGCCTATGGATATCCTTTAAGAGATGATCAGGGACTGTGGATGTGCTACAGGCGTGGTTAGAGAATGAATACATGATAATGACTGCTGGGATCCCAAGGGCCACAGAATTATGACTGCTGGGATCCAAGGGCCACACATAAAATATCAAAGGGTCAAAGAGCAGTACAGACTTAGCCCTGTGTGTCAGTTCCTATGTGTATTATCAGATCTAATAGAGAAGCATTGCAGTTTTTACTATTACCTGCTTCATCCTCCCCAAAGGAGATGATGTACTGGTAATAATTATTAATGAGCCTGGGAAACATGCAGGTCTGTCCTGTGCCCATACAGATCTCATGGTACTGCCATTCTCCTGTATTCTGGTTCTCCTTCAGAGCCATCAGACGTCTGTACAAAAACAAACAAAACAATAACAAAGGTTTATGTTCTGTTCTAATAACAGATCATCTCCGCGGGTCTGAACAATACAGACTGTTCCTTCTTCCATAATGAGCAGAATGCTGAACTCATTAAAATATTAATTTACATGAAGGATTCATTATGTTGTTTTCATAGATGTTCATTAAAGCTGAACTCCGGGCAGAAAGAACAACAACATGAACTAATACGGCTCTATATACAAAAAACCCCCCCAAATCATCAAAGCCCATACACACCATTGTTGTGACCATTGACACGCATTATACCATGCATCAACATGTGGTGCGTTGAGGCAGCCAATTCAAAATGAAAGGGGCTCCCAGGTCACCAAACCGAATGAAAAATAGTGCAGGCGTTGCATTACAAATATGGTGCCGGGACATTTTATTGTCTGTTGTCGTGCATTTCGGGCCCATAAAATAAATGGGTTGTCTTAAATGTAAGTAAACAATAAATGTCTCTTATTTGTTCCCTTTTGGTCCATTAAATATACAATTGAAAGTGTTCTGTTATATCTGTTTAATAAGTGCAAACTAGGGATGCAGTGATACAGAGTATTTGGGAGAGTACTCATAGTCGCCCAAATGCTCCGATACCTTCCCCGATACAGGAACTTCCGGTCAGAGGAAGATTTCCTTTGACCGGCAGTGCCGTAGGGGAATATGGAGCCAGCTTCACGTGTGATCAGGAAGCTGGGCGGCGCGTAAAGACCCTCCTCCTGGCTTCCTGATTGACCGAACAGCCGGCTCCTTGTTGATTGACAGGGATGTTGGCTTCCCAGCCAATCAGCATCGAGCCGGCCAAACAGCCGTGGAGGAGAAGGTCACTATAAGGGAGTTTGCACAAGGCCATCAAAGATGGAAAGCTTACAACAGTTGCAGAGGAACTTCAGAGGGTCCTGGGTGTGTCAGTCAGGTGCAAGATCAACTCGGCTCGAGGCTGATTGGCTGGGAAGTCGGCTTTCCAGCCAATCAGGATGCCGGGAGCCGGGTCATTACTCATTACGCCCAGCTTCCTGATTGGCCAGGAATCCGTCTTCATGCTGATCGGTTGGGAAGCCGGTTTACCGGCCAATCACAAGCAAGCCTGCCAAACAACATGGAGCTGGCTTCCCATGCAATCATATTCCTCCGCCCGGCTTACTGATTGCCTGGGAAGCCTGCTTCATGCCAGCGGAAGCACTGGTATCGGTATTCGGTATCGGTGCATCCCTAGTGCAAACCAATACCTGTTGATTCTGCCACCAATTCAGAACTGTCCTGTGTCTAGTGCTTACTTGCTAACCTGTGTAATATCAAGGAGACTAAATAGCCCTTCCAGTTTTTATATTGGAACTACAGAATGATTAGGCTTATGTTGTGGAGGTGGGAGAGTGGGTGGGTTTGAGTAGTTTGGCAAGAAAAAATGGGCAGGGCTGACGCCACTCAGTTCACAGAAATGCTGCATGTTGTCAGTCCACAACAGGGCTGAGGGCACTTCTGGCAGATCAACAGGTATTCCTCTGTACTTGCAGATTCTTTTAAGGAATAAACACAAGAGAACTGTGCATATATATTGAGTATGTTTGTTTTTTGTTATTTTGCCCCAACATACATCAACACACAGAATGCTATACGATAGCATGCAGGCAGTAATTCCCTTTAGTGGAGTGGTTGTCATTGTGAGCCAGAAGGAGCTAGCAAAACAGATGTTTTTCTGCATCACCTGTTTGTTCACGAAACTGTATTCAGACCGTGGCAGAGACACTCCAACCTGCTCTTCCCCACTGACACGTTTCACACCTTATTGACTCAATGGTTAACCCTTTTGCTGCCAAGGCACACAGTTTAGGCCTGGCATTTACTTTAAACCCCCAAGAGTTATATATTTCAGTAAAAATTACACTTAAGTTAATTTTGGTGCCCAAAAACAGAATACCCATTTTTTTGTAAAATATAAAAGATAAGGTTGTGCCGCGTAAATAGATACCTAACATGCCAAGCTTAAAAATTGTGTGCACCTGTGAAACAATGACAAAATACGGTACCCCAAATTGCCTATAGGCGACGCTTTAAGCCCCCATTCACACGAGAGAAGAGGGCGGCCCGTACAGATCCGTGTTGCGTGCACGGGCGTATCGGGCCGCTCCCAGGAAGGACAGGTGCTGTATGTGATTTGTACGCAGCAGGCTGTCCTTCTCTATGGGAGTACACAGCCGTACGCCGCCCTATGCTCACCCTACCTGCACGTGCGTACGGGTGCGGGTGTCCCTGCTCGAATGCAGACAGGATTCATCCTGTCAGCGTACGAGTACGGACACCCGCACCAGGTACGGACGTGCAGGTCGGGTGAGCGTAGGGCGGCGTACGGCCACATACTCCCATAGAGAAGGACAGCCTGCTGCGTACAAATCACACGCAGCACCTGTCCTTCCTGGGAGCGGCCCGATACGCCCGTGCACGCAACACGGATTTGTATGTGCCTGCCTCTTCTTGTGTGAATGAGGCCTAAAAGCCTGTACAGGTGATCAGTTTAGAGATATTCATGAATATTTGGCCCTAGAACCATTGCTCTCACTCTGGCTAGTTCACCTTTACAATAAAATGTTCCATGTATTCCAGCTGCCGGGAAGGTTTAGCCAGCCCACATAGCTGAGGTGCAGTGCGAGCGTGCATAGTAAATAGTGGCACCGAATGGGCTATTGAAGGCCTGTATGCCCCCAGGACTGAGAGATCATCAGCTGTACCATGTGACCTGCAAACCTGTATCTGATTATGTTCTGTTACTGACCTGGCTTGTCCCTTGACTCTTCTTTGGCTTTCCTTAGTTGCTGTTTGTTCCAGTATTTGGCTACAGCTTGTTTTCTAACCTTGTTTATTGCCTTCCTCTTGGTACCTCGATGCCTGCAGGTTGCTAACCCGGACCGTCCCTGACCTTCCTTCTGCCTGTTGCATTGGCACTGTGTTGCATGCAAGTTGCTGACCCTGGACTGTTCCTGGATTCTGCCTACTGGTGTCCTACAACTCCTGCAATGAGACGACTGCATTCCAAGTTTCCGTGCTACTCCTTTGTTGCTGCACTCTCTGTTCTACTACCAGGGGTCCTTGGACTGAAGCTGTAAAAGAGGCCACCCACGTCATCTCAGGTTCCCATCAAGGTACGTGACACCAGCATACCCAGTATATTAACACTGCACCGTTTTTAAAAAGAAGATTTTTTTTGCATGGTAGTGAATGGGAAGTTTTATTGTAACCATGAACTAACCATGAACTAATTAGTCAGAGAGTCAATAGGGGGCAAAACATGTCAGTGGAGAAGAGCAGGTTGGTGTGTCTGAATAACATTTTGTGAAGAAGAAGGTGAGGGATGTACAGCATTTCATTATTGAATTTCTGCCAGTAAAGCCCTAAGTTGGGTCTGCATCTGTGGCTGGAGTGTGGGGTGGTGGAGCAGAGCCGCAGAGCTCGGTATCAGTCATCTTGTAAGTGTATTTAAAAATAAAAACCGAAACAAATTGAACTTACCCACTCATAAAATCTCCAAATATATAAAGACCATTTAAATTTGGATATTCGCAGCCTCTGTACACATATCCTCCAGTGACCGACTTTCCTAGCTTGTGCGGGTAGGCAAAAATCGGAAGAACATCACCTACAGAGAAGGAAAAAATGACTGATTAACAAAAGGGAAGAATTTATCATTTTTATTGGGGAAACTATCATAAAATGTTAACTACCATTCATTAAAGAGCAAATAAATGTCGCAGCACCTGTCCCTCCCGGTTATAGCCCTGCACGCCGCACAGATCTGTACGGGCCGACTCTACGTTGTGTGAATGAGGCCTTAAGTTTAGTATATTTTGTACTGAAAATATGGGTTTACTTAACCGTTGCACTATTACGTGACATAAAAAATTGCTACCACCATTTTATTCACCAGGAATCTCTGTTTTCAGATCTATCATTTGGGAGGTGGGGTTAAAGGAGAACTATGGGGTTAGGGCTTTTCCCCATAGTTCTCCTAAGGGTAACGGGAGGACACAAACTAGAAACTAAAGCTCACGGTATACTGAGACACCGCAGCCGGAACGGATCCCGACAATTATGTCTGGATCCACCCAGCTGCGTGAGTGACAGCTTGCTCTGCCTATCTAGAGGCAGAGCCAGCTGTACCCGCCCCCTCCCGGGTCCGTTTCGCCAGTCAGCGCTAGAGGATCGGAGCGGGGAGGGGGGAATCCAGCCCCTCCCCTGTCAGGGCTCTCTGCCGACACAGGACCGAGAAGTGAGCGAACGCCGCATGTGTTCGCTCACCTCCCGATCTACTGAGCCGACCTGTGACAGTCTCATTCTCACAGGTCGGCTCAGATTACGAGGCTGAGTGAAAATCACTCACCTCATAATTCTCCTTTACATCTTCAGGCCCAAAATGTGCATTTTATCATCTCTGCAAAAAAAATAGAAATAAAAACCGGCTCTGGCAGCAAGATGGTTGACTGAAGTACAGCAGTATCACATGACGGTGTCATTACCTAGTGATGAATTGGTACAAAGCTTTTTATCATAGCAGCTGAATCCTTCCCTGGCCCTCCAGCCATAATTCCTTCCTTTCTCTACAATGTCGACTTCTTCAAATTTGTTTTGTCCCACATCTCCGCAGAACAGGCGTCCTTTCCCCTCCTTTGTCTTGGGGTCTCCCCTGTCAAATGAGCAGCGCCACATGTTCCTCACCCCGTAAGCATAGACTTCAGGTCTGGCAGACGGGTCGTCGACAAACGGGTTGTCGGCCGGGATTCGGTAAAGGGGGCCGTGGTTGTTGTGATTTACATCGATGCGCAGAACTTTACCCAGCAACGTGGACCTGAAAATTGTAACAAATATTTTTTAAAAATACAAAACACAGTATAAGTTAAAAAACAAGTTTTAAACAACTTGTCTAATCACGGGCAGCTCAGTGAGGGAGAGTGTCTTTGAAACGTTGCCGACAGCAAATTAGGACTTTTTGTGGCAAAATTGATTTTCGTTCATCCTTACTTAAAAGTTATTACTGTGTAATTATGCCTGAGAAAGAAAACTCCCCAGAGTCCCAATTGAAGAATCTCCTCCCCTGTCAGTGCTATGTACCGGGTCCAGTTCTCACCTTGGGAATTTAAAGCTTCGCTGCTTTGGGAAAAATAGTACAAGGGTGGCAACGCACATTCTTTGTTCCCAAAGAATTTAATAGCAGCAAATAAACACGTATGTGACATAACAAACCCTTTAGCAACCTTTACTTTACTTGATTTTCAAAACACTGGCCAAGCAAAAAAAAATGCAGCGTGCATGTAAATGCACTAAAGTGCGTGTCAACATACATTAAAATGCTCATCAAAAATGCGCTAAAAATCTCCAGACTCATCCACCTTACCAACCGCTCAGTGTCCGATGCCCCTCTCTGCCAATCTCTCCATTGGCTCCCACTTGCCCAACGAATAAAATGTAAAATACTAACAATAACATACAAAGCCATCTACAACTCTGCCCCAAACTACATCACCAACCTCATCTCAAAATATCAACCAAACCACCCTCTGAAGACCTCCTGCTTTCCAGCTCCCTCGTCAACTCCTCCCACGCTCGCCTCCAGTACTTCTCCAGAGTGTCTCCCATCCTCTGGAACTGCCTACCACAAGCTCCCTGCTGATCTCCTACTTTGTCCACCTTTAGGCAATACATGAAAACTCATCTCTTCAGGGAAGCCTATCCCACCTCAACATAATAACTTACTACTTCCATTAACTCATCCCACACAATTTTTACCTTTTTTTTAATCACATGCCCCTCCTACTAGATTGGAAGCTCTTACGAGCAGGGCCCTCCTAACCCGCCTGTATTTCAAATTGTATCTGTACTGTCTCCCTCCATTTTGTAAAGCAGTGTGCAGACTGTTGGTGCTATATAAATATAGTATAATAATAATATTAAGGCCCCATTCACACCTGACCGTTTTGTAGCGCGTCCTACTCTCGATGAACGCTCTACAAAACTGTCAAAAAAAGAAATAGCATTGTAGTCAATGGCCTCGTTCCCACCTGTCCGTATTTCCGCCCGTCCCGAACGCACTACAAAACGGCCCACGCATGAAAAGGTCCCGAAGCATTTTTTGCTGCGTATTGGTCCGTTTTGTAGGGCGTTTTCCATTAGTATACTGCCAAGTAGCCTTTGGAATCGCGCGACGGTCGCGCGGCTTTTTTACCGCGAATCGCAGTAAAAAAACCGCGTGACGGTCGCGCGACAGACGCGCATATTACAATACGCATAGGTGTGAATGGGGCCTAATAATAATAATAAAATGCAGATGCAAAGGTGTGAAACCTAGCCCTATAAATTATTATTACTGTGGCAGGTTTGCTACATTGATTAACAAACTCTGCACTTACATTATTCCCCCTGCAGAACCCCCCCCAATTAATGAAAAAGTTTCAGCATTCCACAGCAAATTAAGTGTTTTTTTTATTTGGGGAGGACAGAAGCAAGAATTCTGAATTAATTATGACCCCCCGCCCCCAGGATAAATAGCTGAGATCTAATAATAAATACACATAACAGAAGTGCCCTCAGGACATTAGTAAATGTTCTCACTTGTTCTGTGCATTCCCAAACTTCCCAAATGGATCTCCAGCCATCCCTCCATCCCCGATGAATATGTAGAGATAGCCGTCATCTCCGAACAGCACCTCTCCGCCATTGTGATTGGACGCTGGCTCTTCCACCTCCAGGATTATCCTACAAGACATAACATAACACATATAGGGCTGGACACATTAAGAAGGACACGGCTGAAAATAGTCACGAGTCATTAAAAGTAGATGTAAACCTGATAACTCTAAAACCCCATAGGAGCTGTAACATGTTTTTGCAGCTTTAAAAGTCACTTTCAACATTATTAATTCTGCAGCTTTCATTAAAATAATACCTGGTGATCCTACTATGAAAGGTCCTTGTTTGGGTACTTCCTGTTATAGGGTGACAACACTTTGTACCTGTCTCCAAATGTTACTTCTGCATGGTCACATAAACTTCCAATGGAGACTACAAGCGGCCATTTCAATGCACATTGCACATGCATGCAGTGGCGTAACAACCGGGTGGGCTGGCCCCGGGCAAAAAGATGAAGGGGGGCGCCGGCCGAAAATTGCACTTTTGGCTAAATGCCGAAAGTGCCATTTTCCTGCCGTTTTGTCCACGCAGCCGTGATTTCTTTCCTCCCCGGTGGGCGCTGCTCTTTGTCCCAGCAGGGAGGAGAGAAAGTGACAGCCAGCCGAGCGCTGCAGGAGGAGACCGCCGTGATCGGCCGGTGTCTCTCCTCCCACACCGCTCAGCCGCCTATCACAGTCCGGCAGAGCGGTGTGGGGGCGGAGACAGCGCTGTCACCGGAGGCTGGGCTTTCCTTCCTACACCCCTCGCTCAGCCTCCTGTGGCATCGTGTGTCAGAGAGGAGAGCAGGCTACATACACTCAGAGATCAGTGATCGCTGAGTGTTTGTAGATAATTGAGGACATGGTATGGTTACTATATCCTCAATTATGAATGAATGGGAGTGATCTATATCCCCTCCTGTTCATTCATAATTGTAGTTATAGTAAACATACTATATTCCAATGAATAGGAACACTCAGTATAGAGGATTCCAATTACAGAATCATGTGGCAAACCAGATGCCATTTTGTGGTTTTGCCACAGCTGGAGGTCCAAAGTTTGCCTACCCCGGCCTTGTACAAAGTCTTGACTTTTGTTGGGTACAAACCATGCCTCTTTCCTGTGCCTAGACCCCACCTACAATTGAGCAGTATTCTTAGCCACTTTTTTTGAGAACATAGGATGTTCACATTAAAGTGGACTTTCCATGAAAATGCAATGTCCACTTTCAGTCCAAACTGGAAGAAAAAAAAAAGCAAAAAATACTACACCCCATCTTCTGGCTGCTTCCTGTTGGCGTCGATGACACAAATGGGTCCCAGTGTCCTAGGAATGGTATCAAATTGTACAAGAATGCTCCCCTGTAATGTGTAGGAGTACATACTACCAGAATTAGGGATCCTCAGCTTGGGGCAAAAGGTAATTATTTTTTAAATATTTTTTTAGGGCTGTTACTGATTAAAATGTTCGTGTTCAATTAAACTTCCCTTCGTTAGACGACGGAGCTACTTGGGGAAGGGGGGAGGAGTCCGGTGACGTCGATGTCCGTGACGTCACTGGATCTCCGACGGGACTCCCGGAAGCAGGGGTGAGGTGAGTGTTTTCATTAGCGATCAAAAAAATTTCAATCGATCAAAAAGATTAACGATTAATCGAGAAATTAATCGTTAATTTGCACAGCCCTAATTTTTTTACATTTCTTTTTTCTTTCCGCTAGAATTGTTTGATCTAGAGGTAGAGGCTGCCTAATAAGCCAACCCCTCCAAGCTACTCAACTAGCATTTTTTTTTCCTGAGCCGCCTCTTCCCAGAACTTTCGTTCCAATTTGGCAGCAAAGTCCATGTTTTTGTTACAGAGCGGAGGTTACAGACAGGTGGCGTTCTGCCCAGAGGACCAACGCTCGTTAATAATTTAAAGAGCTGCTGGGCAGCCACGTGAAGAAAAAAAGTGCGGAAAATTACCTTTCGGAACTGTGGTCAATCATGTTCATGTCATGAGAGGAAATTCTGAATTCACTGATTCGTATGATTTCATCAAAGCCAACCTCCACCGAGTAGTAAACAAAGACTTTTCCGTTGTGCTTAAAATTTGGATGGAAGACGATTCCTAGAAACCCTCGCTCGTCGCCTTCCCAGGGAGAGGTGAGGACAGATTTAGAGATGTTTAAAAATGGAGTTTCCAGCCTGGAACGGTCAGGAAGATAGGCCCACACCAGGCCCACTTGTTCCGCCACGAAGAACCGATGCGTGCCGTCGTTGGCGTGCACCATGGCGACGGGGTTTTGAAGGCCGTTGGCCACTTCTTCCAGACACAGCTGCAGACAGCCCTCTGAGTCAGCCGTCACCAAGCCCAAATCTTTGTTCAGTTTGGTGTTCACCAGCAACCGAGGGAAACAGTAGTCCACGTCGTCCAGGGACAGGTGGCGGCAGAACTTCGCCATGTTACCTTCCAAGGACAACAGCTCTTTGTCTGATGACATGTATCTGAAGAGAGACCGGCACTTCTTCCAGACATCAGCGCAATATTCCTCGCAAAGCCCCGCGATGGTCCTTACAGGGGTGTTGGGGTCTTCAGCATCAAACAAATGGGCCGCGTAGGGGGAACACTCCTGAGGAAACAGAAAATAAACACAATAAAAAAAACAAAAACAAAAAATACTTGATGTAAAGGAGAACAGAGGGAAAATATGATGGGTTTTGGATCAATTTTGCTTGCCTATTTATTTTTTTAAATTCCCAATTCTGTGCATTTTTTTTTTATACTTACCATTTTCGATATAAGGCTGGTCACATGACATACCAGGTCCTCTAACCTTTTTGGATCATCTCCTGGCCGAGGGCAGTGCTTAGTAATGCAGAGAGCAGCTCTGCTGTGATGAGTGAGTGGACAGTGCCATAGCGACGACCCCTCAGGGGTCAGGTCCATGAAGCCCAGCACTCACTGTATGTCCTCAGTCTTCCAGGTTGAATGATGCTGCGCGTCATCCAATCTGGACGACTGAGGACATCCTGTGGCAGGCAAGAAGTACTGCGGGGGACAGGGCCAGAGAGGAGTTAAGCATTGCAGCTATATATATATATAATGAGATATATATAATGTGTATATGTATATATGTATGTATACAGCAGTTTTCTTTAAAGCGCTCCTTATTTCAAAGTCTGACTTCTTTAAAGGCAAACTCCACTATTATAATAAATAATATAGCATATAAAATTGCTGTACAAGCCATTTTGTAATTTAATGTTGGTAAATATTAACTTTCCATTTCAATCTAATTTAATTTTCTTCTTTTAAAAAAAAACCCAAACTATTAAAAAAAATAAATGCAACATGGCAACCTCGAAGCTTCTATACACAGTTGGTGTATGGAATGCCCCCAGAAAGATATTTTCCTGCTTGTGTGATTGGCTCACAGAACTCTGCAATAAATGACAGGTAACATTTTAAGCATCTCCTGTAATAGATATTTAATTTTTGGTGAGATGCTCCCTAAGGGTTAATTACTTTTAAAGGGATGGCGACACCGCACCTTCTCCTCATTAGAACACTGGAAGGTGCACCAGGTGGTTATAGAACCCGACACCCCCATTCAGGAATCGGTCTGTAAAGCACATGGTGAGACACACAGCTTTTTTTCTTCAGAACAGTAACAGGTAGGAAACTGTCACATTGTTTGTTAAAATCCTTACAATGGAGGATTAATGCCTTTAAGGAGGTTGGGCTTCCTCCTGAACAGAGAGCCGTGACGGGATCGAGAAGTGAGCGAACGCCGGTATGTGTTCGCTCACCTCCCGATCTACTGAGCCGACCTGTGACAGTCTCATTGTCACAGGTCGGCTAGAACTATGAGGTGAGTGAATAGCACTCCCCTCATAGTTCTCCTTTAAGCACAGCTGAACGCAAAAATAGTTGAATATGTGACAAGCAGACTAGCGCTACCTCTACCTCTGCTGGTGGCATAAATAATACATAAAATCGATATGTAATGTTTAGAAAAAATAGACTTTTCTAAATATTTATTTTTTTAGCCTTGACTACATTATATAAATAATGGAAGAAAATATATACAACGCTGGTATACATTCCCATGAAAGGAAACTTGTAATTAGCACAATGATTTAGAGACAAAGGACAATAGTTAAAGTGACATTAAACCCTCAGATTTTGTAACATAAAACAATACTGTAATGTGCGCCTTACTGTAATCCATGGTTGTTTCCCTTCTCTTTGCTGCTCTTCCTTTTAAATCTGTATCTCTTCTCATGCTGGGGCAGAACTTCTGTTTTGCAGCAGACTGCCTTGTCTCAGGAATGGATACATGGTGTCTGTGCATAGGTTTGTATAGGCTTGTAACCTGAGCCAGCACTACAGGAAGAGGCAGTCAGCTGCAAAGGGAAGTTCTCCCCAAGCATGAGAAGACATGAGGATTTAAAAGGAAGAGCAGCAAAGAGAAGGGAAACAACCATGGATTACAGTAAGACGCACATTACAGTATTGGTTTATGTTAAAAAATCTGAGGGTTAAATGTCACTTTAATGTGATAATATGGCTACATGTGGTCAGCATATAATGTACACCATGTGACATATCTGTAGGAAATCCAACTGGGAGGGAGATTCTAGCATGTCAGGTGAGAGAGGGCACAAGCAACTGTAAGGTGAGACAGGAAACGTAAGCAACTGTGAGGAAAGCTCACTAGCAGTGTCTTCAAGAGATTTATTATATACCTGAATATATTTATTTTGTATATTCTGGCAAATAATAATAATTTGTTCATTTGGATTTGGACGAGCCGCCGAATCAACGTCATTTCCTAGATTCACAAGTTTGTCAGAATGCGAATACGCGCGTCTAATAAAAACATTTACACATGCTGATAAGATTAATCACACGCGCTGATCTCTCACATGGATATAGAACAATGAGAAGACTAAACCTTCCCTTTAAGGTGACCTGACGTTCACCTCGTCCACATGACACTCCAAGGTTACCGCTGTCTCATCACATACTGTGTGTGCTTTACCCAGAAGTGTCATCAGGGTGATCCAGCCGGACACGCAGCTTCATTCCAATTGTTCAATCTCCTCCATGTGACCTGCTGCAGGCTCAGAGCTGACACTGAGGCATCATTCCTTCATGATAAATGATCATTTCAACCCCCTACAGGGTGCCCTCCCCCACCTGGCACAGTGTAATGCATAGATTCCCCTTGCTAGGTGCCCTCCCCCACCTGGCACACTGTAATGCATATATTCCCCTTGCTGGGTGCCCTCCTTCAGCTGGCACAGTGTAATGCACAGATTACCCCTGCTGGGTGCCCTCCTTCACCTGGCACAGTGTAATGCACAGATTTCTCCTGCTGGGTGCCCTCTTTCACCTGGCACAGTGTAATGCACAGATTGCGCCTGTTGTATGCCCTCCCTCACCTAGCACAGCGTAATGCACAGATTGCCCCTGCTGAATGCCCTCCCTCACCTGGCACAGTGTAATGCACAGATTGCCCCTGTTGTATGCCCTCCCTCACCTGGCACAGTGTAATGCACAGATTGCCCCTGTTGTATGCCCTCTCTCACCTGGCACAATGTAATGCACAGATTGCCCCTGTTGTATGCCCTCCCTCACCTGGCACAGCGTAATGCACAGATTGCCCCTGTTGTATGCCCTCCCTCACCTGGCACAGTGTAATGCACAGATTGCCCCTGTTGAATGCCCTCCCTCACCTGGCACAGGATGTCCTGCACATGTGCAGCGCACAGCTCGTACCCAGCCTGGTCCACATTGGCCAGGACTCGGTAGAAGTTGTCCATGATCTCCTGGTCCCGGGCTGAGTCGCAGCAGCCGAACTCCTTGTACTGCACGCAGAAGGTCAGCTCCTGGGGGGGGCGGAAAGGCGGCTTGAAGTCCAGACACTGCGGGTGACAGAGGACGCCAGGCGACCAGGAGAGGAGCAGAGCGGCCGGGAGAAGCAGCCATGCAGCCCCGGAGCCCATCCTGACAGCTCCCTTCCGAGCACACAGCCGAGACTTTATTCTGCAGCCTGTCCCTCCCCAGTCATCTGCTGCTCTGCACATTGTCCCTGTTATGCAATAAGACCGGCCCCTGGGCTGAGCTCCTCACTGCACCCCTTCCACCGGCACTGCACCCCCCTACCACTGACAACCGGGGGCTGTATGCATGCAAGCCATGGCCTTCCACCACACGCTGCATGATCGCCTGTGCAGAGTGACGCTGCTCATGTCATCACAAGTTAACCCTTTCCTCCAATCCTTAAAGTGTATCTAAACCCAAGAACAAAAATGTAACATTGTATATACAAAATAAATAGAAAATAATAGAATATATATCAAATATTGCAGCTCGCCAGTCCTAAGCCCCCCATACTCATTTCAGTGTGAGCGCTTTCGGGTCATTTTGAAGCTTCTTTTGTCTGTCTGCATTCATTTTCACGCATTTTGTAAGGCATTTTCTGGCTTTGTTTAAAGTTTTTTTGTGTTGGCCAATGGAAAGCTAGTTACTAGGAGGAGGAGACGGTTGTCAGGCGCATGCAATCATGCGTTACGCACAGTTTCCATTTTGAATAAAGATGTCATCAGCACACCAGTGCGACACTTTCCAAGTCAGTGCAAATCCGTTTCATTGGATAGATGTCGCTCAGATGTCAAGCGCTTTCGGGGCCGCTCAGGGTCCCCTTCATCAGGCTCAGAGACGACCCTGCGCGGCCCCGAAAGCGCTTGATATCTGAGTGACATCTATCTAATATAATATGGATTTGCACTGACTTGGAAAGTGTCGCGCTGGAGTGCAGATGACATCTTTATTCAAAGTTCTACTGCGAGCGACGCCATGCGCGGTCATTTCGAGCCCCCGACATTATTTTGGGATATCCGGTAAGGAGTGCTGCAGGACATGTGACATTGTTTCACACACAATTTCCATGCGCTTCCATTGAAGTCTATGGGGCCACAAATGCAAGATTCTGCGCTAAGGGTACATTCACCACACCAGATGCAGTGTGTTCCGGTCCGATTCTGGCCGGAACGCCCTGCATCGCATTGCAGACAGCTGCCAGCGCTATTTTGATCGCACCGGAACGCAGGCACAATGTGTCTTGCGATCCCGTGCGGGCGATCGCATTGTGGCCGGAGGGCGTGGCTACGGTGCCATTCACTTCAATGGCCCGCTATGACCCCTCCTGCCCTGCAAAAAAAGTGAGCCGGCCACAATGCGATGCAGTGCGTTCCGGCCAGAATCGGATCGGAACGCACTGCATCTGGTGTGAACGTACCCTAAACAAGCTCATTCATTTTTTTTCGAGCGAAAGGCGTGAACAGGTGCCATAAAAAAATAATGCGTTTCTAACACTGAGCATGTTGCGTTCTGGGAAACACACAACAAGACACTCGGGGAGCTTATTCTCTCTTGGTGATCCTAAAAATAACATGCTTCCTAGGGTGACACCAGTCACTCACCATACTGTATCTATGGAGGAGCAGCGTTGTCATCCTAGGCTGTGCTTCTAATTCGGACTACAAATACCTTATCCTTACGTCATCTCTATTACATAGGTAGGAGGTGTTCTGTAGTTCAGACGTTATCTTGACAGGCTGATAACATTATGTGAGATATCAGTTCAGTGCTCGGGGAGTTACAAGAACACTGAAATTCTGGCCGATCAACAGTTTGTTTTTCTCTACTAGCAGAAAATGTTCTTAGCCTGAAAAAAGAAAACGAATGCAGCCACCACATGTGAGGACTGGTAAGCTGCAATATATGACATTCATGTTCTTGAGTTTAGAAATGCTTGAATCACTCTGCACTATATGCTCTTCAAGGCAGTAGGATTTAACCCTTTGCACCCATGTTAGTAGCTGTTTGTCATATGCGAAGCATGACTGTACAAGTTAACCCTTTCTGCTCATGCAACTCGCTGGTTGGTGGCTGTCAGCACAAGTTAGCTGCTTCCACACCTTAGCTGTACAGCTTAACCCCGATGTCAGCAGAGGGTTGTTTTTCTCGCCCCTCATATAGTGCTACTTAACCCAGTGAGAACCAGCAATCAGGGCCGGATTTCCCACAAGGCCACCGAGGCCTGGCCTTGGGGCGGCAGGGAGTAGAGGGGCAGCACAGCCCCACAGCCCTCTACACTTAGCCCCTGTGTGATAGCGATAAAGTTAAAATAAAAATAAAATTTAAAAAAATAAAAATTGATAAAAAATAACAAATAATAAAATAAGTAAAGTATAAGAAATACAAATTA
>NW_017307196.1:546593-559401 GCF_000935625.1 Nanorana parkeri
TATATGAAAGGTTCCAGGAGATCAAACATGTTTCGAGGATCTGCATCCACTGCATCAGTGTTAATATTAGAAATATTTAGTATTAATAAATAAAATATAAATATATAATTCTCTAAAAATTGTACATAAAATGCTCTGTCACATCAGCTGTTACTTCTCTACCAGTGCTCTGCACCAGGACAATCTGCCTCCATGATATAAAATGTACTATGAGATGTTATGATGTTCCGCCAGCGCTCTGCTTGATGCGCACAAGGAAAGTTTAGAAAATTCTGGAACGATCCAAGTTTTGAGAAGAGTAATAAACATCTCAGCAGTCTCCAGCAGCTTGGACACAACTGCACAATGCAGATAGGACCGCATTTCACGCTGTTATCAAAGCGAGATGGGAGAATCAAGTTCTAATGAGGTTATACAGATGTCACTTTGCCTGTATAATCCTGTCTTCATTTATTGAAGCGTTATAATTGGCCAGCAGGGGTGGACGTAGATCGCGGACCATGAATAGGAACCCTATGGGCCCCCCTTTGACGTTTATCATTGTTGTTTCGCGTATGCACTTGCTATCATGCCAGGTTGCCACTTGGCCAGAGTTTGTCTCGGTCGGGGAGCGTGCAATATGGCGTGCCTGTACGTGCCACTGCCCATGTCTCCTACCATGTGTCATTGGCATCAAACATTCGACTGGCATCTAGTGATGAGCAAATCTCCGAAAATACAATTTGGAAAGGTTATGTTTAATTCTGCAGATATTCGCAATCAGCCTGCTAAGTGTTATTAGCGCAGTCTTTCTCAGCCAGTTTGATAGAGGGACTGTGATGTGAAGGGGGCAATGAAGACTGGTGTGAAGGGGGCTCCTAATGTAAACGGGAAACTCTTATGTGACAGAGGGGGGACTCTGATATGAAAGTGGGGCTTCTAATGTGAAAATGGGGTTCCTGATGTGAAGGGGGGCTACTGCTGCAAAGGGTAATGTGAAGCGTTGATCTTGATTTAAAGGGGCCACTTCAATGTGAAGGGGGAAACCCAATGTTTTTGCATGGGGTCTCCCTTAAAATTGATGACATTTTAGACTGGGGTGACTTGAGATTTTGCATACTTTCAAAGGGTGCCGTGACTAAAAAAGGTAGAGAACTCTGTTGCTAATTGACCTAATAAAGAAGGTCCTTTCATCTTTATTAGAGCGGGATCCATATTTCTTACTATGGGCAATTATGTCACAGGGGACAGGGAGTCTCAACCCACAACCCTCTGAGCTTCTAATACTCAGTAAAAGAAGAATCCCCAAAGTATCCCAACGGACACTTTAAGGGCTTGTTCACACCAAGCGCGGAGCAGATCCGGACCAGAGCAGGTGCAGACCGGATCAAAACTGCGTCCAATGTATTCCTATGGTATTTTGACCTCCAGTTCACATCGCAGCGTGCGGATCCAGACCAGATCCAGACCGGATGAAAAAAATGCGGCAAGCCCTATTTTACCTGCTCTGGATCTGGTCTGGAACGCATCAAAAACGCATCAAAAACGCAACGCAATGCAATTCAATGGGAAAAAAATAACCATAAAGAAAAAAAACCTCTATGGTCATCTGTCATGAGTGATAGAGAATGAGAGAGAATTAAGCGATAGAGAATGAGTGATAGAGAGAGATTGCTAGATAAGTAGAGAGAAAGATATAGAGAAAGAGAGAGTGTGATATAGAGAGAGATTGCTAGAGAAATTGATTGCTAGAGAAATAGAGATAGAGTTATAGAGAAAGAGAGAGAGAGAGAGTGATAGAGAGAGAGAGATTGCTAGAGAAATAGAGAGAGAGTGATAGAGAGATTGCTAGAGAAATAGAGAGAGAGAGTTATAGAGAGAGAGAGAGAGAGAGAGAGAGAGAGAGATTGCTAGAGAAATAGAGATAGAGTTATAGAGAGAGAGAGTGATAGAGAGAGAGATTGCTAGAGAAATAGAGAGAGAGTGATAGAGAGAGAGAGTGTGAGAGAGAGAGAGTGTGAGATAGATTCCATCACAAGGGACACATCACATGCAAACATTCCTACCTAGATATCGACATGCGGGTGTATGAAAAAAACTTGTCTGGGTGTGCATGAAGGTCTGGATATAGAGTCCCAAACTGGCCCTTTGGATCTCTTTCTCTCATCAATGGATGCACCCAAAAGCGACGTCTCCTTACAGCACTTTGGCGTAGCAGTATAATAACCATCACCAGGAGCATGCCTGCATCCCATGGATCCATGTTGCAACAATTTAACATGTGAAACAAGGTCAGAGGAAGCAGGAAATAATCGGAACAGCTAATGAAAGGTCAGAGGTAAAAGGAAATGACCTCATAACCTTGTTAGCTTCCTGGGGAAAAAAAAAAAACGCATCAAAAACGCGTCAAAAACGCATCGTGCGCGTGCAGAAACCTGACCGGATCTGGTCTGCATTTGGTGTGAACAAGGCCTAAAGGAGAACTATGGGGTCAGAGCTTTTCCCCATAGTTCTCAGAGTAACGGGAGCACACAAACTAGCGTCCTCCCGTCACCCTAAGCTCAGTATATAGGGAGCTACAGCTCGCGGTATACTGAGACACCGCAGCTGAAACGGATCCCGACAATTATGTCTGGATCCGCCCAGCTGCGTGAGTGACAGCTGGCTCTGCCTATCTAGAGGCAGAGCCAGAGCCAGCTGTACCCGCCCCCTCTCCCGTCCGTTCCGCCAGTCAGCGCTGGCGGATCGGAGCGGGGAGGGGGGAATACAGCCCCTCCCCTGTCACGGCAGAGAGCTGTGACAGGATCGAGAGGTGAGCGAACGCCGGTATGTGTTCGCTCACTTCCCGATCTACTAAGCCGACCTGTGACAGTCTCATTGTCACAGGTCGGCTAGAACTATGAGGTGAGTGAAAAGCACTCACCTCATAGTTCTCCTTTAACAACGGACACTTTAACAACGGACACTTGAGTAGACTGATTTGCCTGCCTGAGCAAGTGTCCATTAGTTGGCCTTATATTGGATGGGCAAGCTGACCGGCTCTTCAATATTTACCACCATGATGTCCTTGTGGTTTTATATTTGGTTTGTCCTTGGAACATGCAAGGTAGTGTGGTCCTCCTTTGGGCTCATCAATACTGACATCAGGCGTCAATGGGTGTCCCCCGGTCTGGAGACCAGGTGACACCCGGCCTCGTGACACCCCTGCCTGTACGTCATTGGTCACTAAGGGGTTAAGGCCTAAGCATTTTTATTATTTTTAGCCAATTAAAAGCAAGTTACTAGACCAAAAAAAAAAAAGTGCTTTGAGAGAGTTTTTGCACGTTTTTCAGGTGTTCCCTTTGAAATCTATTGGGGCCAAATAGCTGGACTCTGCCCCAACGTAAGCTCATGTACTTTTTTGAACTACAAGCATTTTGTTACAGGCAGCAGAATGCTCAGATGTACACAGGGGTCATTGAAAACAATAGAATTCCTCCTGTTGAGTGTTGCAGTGCCTAAGCATTCAATCTACAAAACGCTCAGGTCTGAATGGGACCTTATAATGAGTCACAAGCTGAGAGGCTGCAGCGGGGCTGATCTGTGTCAGACATTTGCAAACACAGCCAAGCACTGCAGAGGCAGCAGCGCTTACATGACAGTGTCATCTCTGAGGCGGCATCTCAAGTAGATGATGACACTGGGTAATGCCTGAACAAAGATGGTGCTGTAATAATTCTGCAAAGAAAAGCGGATCAAGGCATTACCGGGGGGAGTATTGTGACCTCTATGGAAGTTAGTGTTACGCTTATACACATTATTGAACATTCGTTAACATGATGTTGTGTCCACTTTAAGACGCTGCAGTCATTGATCCAGAAAAACACTTGTGAGCAATGTTTCCCCACCAGGCCGGGTAACATCTGCTTTCAATGAGCTGGAGTTGTATAGAAGATGTTGTTTTCAATGTGGCGGAGGTATTTCAGGGATCTCGTGTTTTATTGTGGGCGGAGACCTGTGTGATGACAGTTTTTATCACCCAGCATAGTGAAGCAATAGGGCATTTTACAGCCCAGTGCCCTTTAATAGGCTGCAGACCAGCTGATTGCTTTCAGTAAATACGACATTTTATGACCCGGCCATTAAATTGTTACAATGTTGTTTCTTCATGGTGTCTGCTCAGTGCCGTGAAGGAGCAGGAGGTGGAAACATTTGTGACTCGCCCACATGTCCTGGGCACTAAAAGGCAGCGATGGCATTAATGGGGCGGTGCCGTTCATTTCAGCTATTCTCTGTTGTATGGAGTTCTGTCATGTATTGCTGATTTGCAGATTGGCCACTAGAGGGAGCCATTAGCATCTGGGTGGTCTCTTCCTCCTCTTTTTCCCTCTTCCCCTGTTTCCTCTTCTTCCTCCTTCTCTTCCCTCCTCTTCTTCCGCTTTCTCTTCCCTCCTCCACGGACCTCCTCTTTTTCCTCCTCTTCCTCCTCCTTCTCTTTCCTCCTCTTCCTCCTCCTTCTCTTTCCTCCTCTGCCTCCTTCTCTTCCCTGCTCTACCTCCTTCTCTTCCCTCCTCTACCTCCTTCTCTTCCCTTGGGCAGTCCTTCCTCTTGTACTGGACGGTAGTAACTCAAATGACGTGTAATCCACATTCAGTACAGCAGTACTGTGAGCCCAGAATGGAGGGATGACGCTTCCCCAGGGGCCGGGCCCTTGACACCCTGGGCTCACATGGAACATTCAGCGACTGTGGCTCTGTTTTCTTCTTTTACTTTGATACCTTGATGTAGAAAAACTGGCTGGAGAAATGCGATCATCACCTAGAGGCCAGTGACTTTTACTCTGGAATTTCACTACGACAGCATGGAGTTGTTAAACCAGTATAAGATTTGCTGGTGTGGAAATACAACGCTGGAGAGCCTGCAAGCAATAGATACATTATACTTTTTTTTTTCTCCGGACATATTGCGCTGCTTTCTGAGCCAAATTCATATTTCCTGTCCAGTCACAGGCTGGGGCAAGGCAGGTGACCAAAGCTGTACTGCATTGTTAGAGGAAAGTCAGGTCACTCATCTGGCAGTGCAGGTTTGGGCATTTTTCAGGACTGTAAGGACAAAATTACACATCAGATTGTTCATTTCATAGTTTGACTGGGCTTCAGCTTTAAGAAAGGGTTAGGTGTAAAGGGACAGGTTAAGATTTAACCACTTGAAGTCCGGGAGGTGGGGTCAAACCCACTTCGGGTACAGGCCATTTTTTAGTATTCAGCGCTAAGGTACTTTAACTCAGTGGCGTCACAAGGGGGGTGCTGCCCGCACAAGGGTGACACCATTGGAGGGGTGACACCAAAATGACTCACAGTCATTTTGATGTCACCCCCCTCTGAAAAGTCAGGCGCTCGGTCATGGACCGAACGCCCGACAGTATCAGGAGAGAGGAGGGGACCCGGTGGCATACCTTATCCCGCCGGGTGACTGTCCCCTCCTCTCTCCGGCGTCCATCACCAAGTCCATACCGGCAGGTATCAGAATACTGCTGCGCAATGACGTCATCCAGCCTCGGGATGCCCTTGCTTTAACTGACATTTATTCAGTCATGCAACACGGTACCAGAATTAATTTCTTACGGGTTAACAAGCCCCCTATGTGATGGTACAGATACAGTGACATGTCCTCTTTATAGAGACATCAGGGGTCTATTGGACACCCCGGAGAAGCTGATTTCTTCTTCTTCTTCTTCTTCTCTGCTTCAGCTTTTTCTCTGGCTACATCAGCTGGAGAAATGACCAGGATGCCAAGAACAAATGTACTGGGGAATTTTGGGGGGGGAATCTCTGCACCGGACCCCCTGACAGAAATCCAGACATCCCAACTCTCCCGGCCGCCCGGGAGAAAAACACGTAAGTCAGGAAAAAAACCCAGCATAGGATTGCATAGCTAGATTCCTATTGGCTATTAGGGGGGGGGGGGGGGGCACCTCCCTGAAATGAGAAGGGCACCTCCCTGAAATTGCTTCTTTCAGGTTGGGATCCCTGTAAAACAGAAGCCAGTTTTTCGGCGGGGTTGTCTCAGACTTTGCGTTCACATTTACCATCTCACGCTCCTGTGCAATAAAAGAAAGCCCTAATTAAAAGAGAATTACGTTCTTATTTAGGGATCATATTAACCTATATAATAGAACCTTCGTTTTGCACTCAATTAACATTATTCAATCTAAGGTTATATGTAACTCTCATCGAGATTGCTCCCCACCCCTACTGTTTATGATTACATTGTTATAGTGTATAACATATAAATGTATATGTTTACCAATAATGATAATTGTATGTAGTTAGATATATTTACAGAAGATGTTGATGAAACTATCAGTCCTGGACTGTATTTGCCAGATATACTTTAAAGGATTTAGTTGTATTGCACACCTGTCAGATATAAAGTAGGACAGAGTTTGATCACTTGGTCCCGTTTGGTGTGGAATTCCCTTAGGGTATTGTTTTTCCTCCGTTTTTCTTTGTGTCCTCCTATAATTTATCTAGAGACTTTTACTTCTAAAGAAATGTTTTTATTATTGCCGTAATCACTGGGTTCACGGTGACAGTGAATATGTATGATATTAACCTTTTAGATGAACCCGGCACCAATTTGTCATTAGGGTTGTAATTAATTAATTAATTGATTGAAGAGAAAAAACTATTTAAACGGACTGGACAATGATGAGGGTAGACCTGCCATCCCTTGAGAACGTCTGTGTGACGAAACGCGTCGGGGGCGGGCCTATTCTCACGTCATTTGATCCAGTCTAACAGGCATCACGCCTAAAGTGACCAGCCGGCCTTTTTAAATATAGTTTAGCGCGTTTTTTTAAACTTGTATGCTGTATTACTATAATAAACCTGGGTTTTACTACGCTATGAGCGTATGTCTTATTTTGATTATATGATTGGATATCCCACCGGGGGGACCCCTAAAATACGAGGATATTCCGCTTAAACATCACGGATAAAACGGGAGACCTTTCCTTCCCTGAAGCGTGATCGAGCGTGGATATTAAAGACGGAGCTGTGGACTTACCTTGATGAAACAAACGTGTTTAACATCTGCGGATCTGGTGAGTGCATTCCCTTGAGGGGATTTTTGCTGCATTTTTTCTACATTTTTTCCACATTTTTTCTACACTTTGCTCTTTATTTTTGTCTTCATTTTTTTTCTTCATTTTTTCTTCGTTTTTTTTGGATTTTCGTTGTACACATTACTGCACCGAATCTTCACTCTCGAAGTGTCTTATATTTATGGATTTTTAAAGACTTTTAAATAAAAAAACTACAAAAGATTTGGACTATTCACATACATCGGAAAAAGTTTAATTTATTTTATTCAAAGGGTACACTTTGTTTGTCCATTCACTATTTATTAACTAGAATCACTTACACATGATACATATATTCACAGTTTATTACATTTTATTAGATAAGTTTATGTATTGTTTGTTTTGATGTGTTATGAACTTTATTTGTTCACACAACCGATTCACATTGATTATTTTGAGACACACCCCTTCACTGAATGTTTTATTAATTAATAATAATTCTTTAGCACTTGTTAAAACCCTGACCTGAACGTCGGAGTTCTTATATGCACTTCTGAAGGACGGTTAGCGCTGTACGTTTTGAAATATAATAAAAGAATAGCGCTCTGTATTTATCCAATAATGGTCTCATTTTATTCCTCTGAAGTGTCCGACCTCCTTCCTCTCCGCTCACTATTTTATTACTATTCCATTCGGAAAGTTTTGACATTCGTTGTACCTTTTTTTTTTTTATGCGCTGACTTTGTTTTCAACATTTTGTGTTTTGTTTTTTTTTCCACGCCTCCCGTTTGAGACTTTTCCGAATATTCACTCGTATGTCGAATGTGAAGAAGCACACAGTACCAGGAAAAGGATGTTATTGTGTGGACCGACAATATTACTAGCCTGGTTTCCATAGCAACAAACATATTCGGCCTAGCCATAATCTACCTGAGTATTTATTTAGTCATCTTATCCCAATCTGTATTCATTTTTACTTTCAAGGTCACAGCATGGCCCCGGGATATCTAGCTTACTGTTTTTCGATTGTCTGACGTCTTTATAAATTCGGGTGATTTTGTTTAACCACTTCGACACTGGTGGCTATCAGTCCACTGATGTGTCAGGGCAGGTATTGGGTTTGGGCCTCATTTAGACGGGCGGCAGGCTCCAATGCCCTGTGAAAAGTGATCCACAGAGGGCAGTAGAGCCGCGGCTGGCTGGCGATATTGCCGCCTTCTGGTTTGTTCTTTTTTTGGATCCCGAGGGGGATTTGTCAGTGAACTATTGCATGACAACTGCATGGCAAGCGTTTGGTTGTGGCGCCGCCCCATTCACCTCCAATTTGGGGTCCAGGGCTCAGATTCTAAAAGTGCTATAACAGGCTTCAGTATAATAACAGGTCAACCATGTGTGGGTATCACTATGCCCGTTACCATTGGCATCCTTGTTATCATGGCAATGCGATGGTAGCAGACACTAAGCACCACAGGACAGGAAGTATGGGAATCACTATTCCCGGGACCATTGGCATCCTTGTTACCATGGCAATGCATCACCAGCAGGCACTAAGCACCAGAGAACCTCAGGAGAGGAAGTATGGGAATCACTATGCCTGCTACCATTGGCGTCCTTGTTACCATGGCAATGCATCACCAGCAAGCACTAAGGACCAGAGCACCTCAGGACAGGAAGTATGGGAATCACTATGCCTGCTACCATTGGCGTCCTTGTTACCATGGCAATGCATCACCAGCAAGCACTAAGGACCAGAGCACCTCAGGACAGGAAGTATGGGAATCACTATGCCTGCTACCATTGGCGTCCTTGTTACCATGGCAATGCATCACCAGCAGGGACTAAGGACCAGAGCACCTCAGGACAGGTAGTATGGGAATCACTATGCCAGCTACCACTGGCATCCTTGTTACCATGGCAATGCGTCACCAGCAGGAACTAAGGACAAGAGCACCTCAGGACAGGAAGTATAGGAATCACTATGCCCGCTACCACTGGCATCCTTGTTACCATGGCAATGCGTCACCAGCAGGCACTAAGGACCTGAGCACCACAGGACAGGTAGTATGGGAATCACTATGCCTGATACCACTGGCATCCTTGTTACCATGGCAATGCAGTGCCAATGGGCACTAAGCACCACAGGACCACAAGACAGGAAGTATGGGTATTGCTATATTTGCTACCATTGCCGTCCTTCTTACCATGGCAATTACGGCACCAGCGGGCACTAAGCACCACAGGGCCATAGCACCACAGGGCAGTGTCACTACTTCCTACTAATCACCTGGGACACCCACTTAATGTATCCCTCTTGTCCTGAGTCAGTAAATACGAATCTTCGTTTTTACTCCGATTCCCTGTAGCAGGGGAAGCATGAGCCGTAATCTTGACCAGCGTGTTACCGGAGAACGTAACTCTCCAGTGAATCTTTATTCAGTTCAGATTTCACTTTGTTCTCCTTTATTAGAATCACTAGGCAACCTGATCCTCATGCTGGGATGTGATCTGATGCTCATGCAGGATGTGATGGCAGCACAGAGAACAAGGTCTATTTTTAGACACTTGCCAATAACTCCCATTTATTTCCACAAAAGTAGAGCTCTACTTTAACCTACAACAAAGCAACAGGTGTGATGGGGGAGAGGGGAGAGGGGGTAAGGGAGGGGAAAGAGTTCACAGGCCCGAAGCTTTATTGAAGGACAAGAGACACAAAAAGGAGAGGGGGGGAGAGGGGATATCTTCTCAGACGTCCTCTTCCTCCTGAAAGTCCATAAGGTGATAGTCTCTGAGCAGACTGATAATCAGTCTGCGACAGTCCTCAATGGACATACTCTCCCTCCGGAGGGTGAGGCGCTTCCTTGCGCACCAAATAGCGTCCTTGAAGCAACACATCACCCGCCAGGCGCCTCCGATCTCTTCTTCTGTAAAAGCGCCACAAAACAGTCCATACATCACACCAAAGTGAGTAATCGCTGTCAGCGGCACAAAGTCTTTGAGTTCGTGTTCCAGAACATGCAATGTTCGAGTCGAACCTATGGTCGACTCGAACATGCAGCCCATCCTTACTCTCAAGTGCAAGTGAAGACTTTTGTGAATGCATAACAGCTGCAAGCAAGTCTCTCGGACCTCAGGGGAAGGTCGATCTATAGCTCGCAAGTAGGGTTGCCACCTGTCCAGGATTCACCCGGACAGTCCGGGTTTTGAATGCTGTTTCCGGGTTTCATGGCAGCAGAAACCCAGACACA
Source organism: Nanorana parkeri (assembly GCF_000935625.1). Taxonomy (NCBI): domain Eukaryota; kingdom Metazoa; phylum Chordata; class Amphibia; order Anura; family Dicroglossidae; genus Nanorana; species Nanorana parkeri. Next base: position 556,881 of record NW_017307196.1, read on the forward strand.
AGATGTCAGAGAGACAGGGGCAATCAAAATAAGATAGGAGCTACTGGCCCCCCACTGAAAATAGTCTCAACTGTGATATTTACATATGAATAGGCGGTGCTATTTACATATGAATAAGCCACGACTCATTCTCCTCAAACAAATGTCCGCTCATTGCTACAGTGTTCGGGTTTCACTTGAAGAAAAGGTGGCAACCCTACTCGCAAGTCTTTTTGCTTTTTTCTGTTCATATTTGAACTGAGAAACAGACCATCCGTCGGGGCAGATAGATGCCTAAATGCACAATTCCCATTATGCTTAGCAAGCTCCTGATGTCTGCAAATGGGATAGGTCTTGGGGCCTGTAAAAAGTTAACTGTAAGGAGCTAGTGTATAAAATCCCCACCCAGCGTATAGCTCGGCGATTGCCATTTGTGTGGCATTCCGGCCAGTGGATGGAGCATAGAATTGTCCTATGCTCCTTGACTCCATCTAATTGCGGTTTGTCATGCGGCATATAGCTGGGTCAATGGAGGGAGCCATAGTTGTCACCAATGCTGCTTTTCTGATTTGGCTACAAAAATGTCTTCCTCTCTCCGTCTGCATTACATAGGGTCAGGGGGACTTGTAGTTTGCAGAAGATAGCTTGGAAGGCAGATAAGATGCACAAACAAATCAGAGTGTATTTGTAAATGAATATAATGAAGTTATACTTTAACCATGACCACCTCTAGTGAATTATTACGTATTAGGGATGCACCGATACCGATACTAGTATCGGTGTCGATACCTAGTATTTGGGTGAGTACTTGTAATGCTGCGATAGCTTCCCTGCTACTTGAACATGGAGCCAGCTTCCCGTGTAATCAGGAAGCCAGACGGTGAGTAATGACCCGCCTCCTGACTACCTGAAACAAAATATTGGTACTCGTACTCGATACCGAAAAACCGGTATTGGTACATTCCTACTACGTATATAATCTTCAATCGCACAATAAACATCACAAGGAGTATTCATTAAAATTTAAAGACGTACAAAGTGTAGAACGTGGGCTGGTCACCTGGGATCCCTTGGAGATATAGTTTCACACCAGAGCTCCCAGATATTGGGATGTTTCTGGGGACAATTTGGTTTCTCATATATGACTTTACCTGGTTGACAAAGGCCTTCCATTGGGCTATGTTGGGGAGGGGGAATGGGTCCAACAGATGGCTATAGTTTTGTAGGCCATAAAAAGTGTTTCCCTTCCCTAGTCGTGTATAGCGAGTCCAGCTCTTCTCATCTAAGAGGCCAAATAGACACATTTCAGCGGCACAAGGAACCTGCGGCATTTCTGTTCTTTAGTGTAGAAGATAGACTTTAAATTGCTGTCAGATAGCAATGTGAGAACACTCATTGAGGTCTGTAGTTCCCATGGTTGATAGTCCGAGTATGTGCTAGTGATGGGTCCTGCCGAACAGAGCTAGGTGATGGCTTTTGGTTTATTTGGATTACATGGCTGTGTTGTACAGTTCAGGTCTGTGTGCAAGGCGGTGTCAGCCGATCCCTTCCATCTCGTCAGCCTCACATTGCTGTGTGATGGGTAGCAATCCATTCTTCTCATTCCACACAGGACATATTGCTGTCTCTTATATCTTGCCAGGACCAGGGAGAACAGGATATGTTATCCCCTCTAGAGCTGACCCACACATGCTCTTCTGGCGTATATCCTCCCCTCTCCTGCTTCGTCTTATTCAAATAAACATCGGTCCGGTTCCTGTGATTTCGGCCGCCAACCTTTCCCTCTTTGATTGTTGCATGTTTCCCCTATAAAGAGGACAAAGTTCAGGGACTTCACAGCAGTTCACAGCTGACCCCACATTTTCCTCTTCCCCTCATTTGGTCCTCCATCTCTTTGTGACGTGTGATTCAGCTCAATTGTTTGTTTTTAATGTAAAAAAAAAATAAAAAGTGGGCGAAAGTGTTAGTTCACCTTAAAAAAAGAATATCCCATTCACCATTTCATAGCCCTAAACTCATTACATTTATACACAGTGACATAGTGGTTAGCACTTCTGCCTTATAGCACTGGTTCATATCCCGGTCAGAAAACTATCTGCATGGAGTTTGCATGTTCTCCCTGTGCCTACATGGCTTTCTTCCAGGTATTCCAGTTTCCTCCCACACTCCAAAGACATCCTGGGAGGTAAAGTGGCTCTTGTCTTAATCGGCCATGCATGTATGTGAAATAGGTGACCTTAGATTGCAAGCTCTTTGTGGGGGTGGGAAGTGATGTAAATGTGCAGTAAGTAAGGCGCAGCCTAAATTTTAGGGGCTATTTAAATACCAATAATAAATAATGTCCTCTTAATACCTGCAAGCTATTTGTGCAAAGCTTGCCCCCAAAACTTCTTATAGTTTGTAAAGCTCCGCCCCTTCTTCCTCCTGGGATGGACCATCCGTTAGGTTAAGTGCCCCCAGTGATATAGGCAGGGCCAGATTTACTCTCTCTGCTGCCCCAAGGCCAGGCTCCTCAATGAGCCCCCCTTAAAGCCAACCCCCC
>NW_017307196.1:559619-560418 GCF_000935625.1 Nanorana parkeri
CCCCCATGGAGAATGGCAGACCTACAGGCTGCATACAAGTGATCTTGGCGACATTGCCGAGATGACTTGTACAGAACAAGCGGCGGCTTCCCCGCTGTACATTTAGCTCTGCTTGCCCAAAGCAGGGCTAATGTAGAAAACAACTACCCGCCCGGCGACCGGAACGGCATGTCCCGGGAGATAGGAATTCCACACCCCTGCTGCCCCTCTACTCCCTGCTGCCCCGAGGCCGGGCCTTGTGAGAAATCCAGCCCTGGGTATAGGAGTGAGTGCCTGTCAAACCTTCCAGGTCTGCGTGTTTGAAATGACAGTGATCGATTCATCACCGGAGAATATATAATAAGTCACTTTCACTACTTTAGGGCACATTCACACGAATAGCCAGGGACGGCCGCCGGGTGAGAATCCGGTGATTCCTATGTGCTGCATGCACACCTTGTGTGTGAACAGCACCAGCCAGCAGCGGCAGCTGTCAGATTTGTACTCTGCACAAATGAATGGGCGCCACCACTGCTGTTTGCATGAAACCGCCGTCCTGAGGGGTTATATGTGAATACGGCCTCTGATCGACCCTGGGCGCAGACAGCGTTAGGATGGGAATTCTGACCGCGCACAAACCAGCCGCAGCTAATCAGGCATTTTGCACGCTGCCACACACACACATCCAGACGCAGCGTTTAGTCCCCTCTGAACACAGCAAACTATACATCCTTAGGGCCCATTCACACCAATTGCGGTGCGTTCCAGAGCGGCAGTTGCTGGAACGCGATTGCCACGCGTCTGCTCGCACTGTGGGCGG
>NW_017307196.1:560608-572110 GCF_000935625.1 Nanorana parkeri
GGGGGGGGGGGGGGGGCATGGCTGCGGTGCCATTGACTTCACTGCACCGCCACACCTCCTCCCACCCCAGAACGACGGGGGAGGTTTAGTGAGCGATTGCTGTGCGTTCCAGCAGCTGCCCCTCTGGAACGCACCACAATTGGTGTGATCGGTCCCTTATTCACCCATCTGAAGGAGGCCTTATAAATAGACCCTTGTCCTTATTAGGGATAAGCAAAATAAAGTTTTAATTCCTCTAAAATTTCAGAGGACCTTAGCAGACCTTGACAACATTTCCCCATGTTGGCTAATTGTATTGGAATCAATGGGGAAGGCTGAATTAAAGTAGATGGGAACCCTAACTGCATGACATTTGGTTTGCTAAGGCTCTGAGTAGCATAAACAATTGTCAAGTTATTTTCCTAATAAAGCATTTCTTTTAATGTTTTCTCCAGTCTTTGTTGCTTTTTAATGATGCTGATCTCCCCGCAACTTATTTGCAGTCACTTCCTGTCTATCCTGTCTACGTGCCCTCCAGCAGTGGGTGCATGACATTTTTTAGGGTTGGTTTCATGATGCTGACAACAGTAAGTAATGTGTGTCACCATCGGAAGCCCGAGTGACAACGCAGAAACAGAATCGGAAGACAGGGACAAAGCGTTGTCACCCAGTTAGGGGCCTCCTATCGATCTTATTTCTATCTTGAAAGCATTTCCTCTTGTAACAGGATACTGCTGTACTATTGCAACTGTACAGAAACTTCCAAACATTATATACAAACATAAAAATCTCATATAAGCTTCAACATGTTCATGTCATTTCAAAAGTATACTTCAATCACTCTGAAATCTGCAGCTTTTATTTATATACCTGGTAAACCTGCCATGGAGGTCCTTGTTCAGGCACGGCACTCCTAATACAGGGCGACAACGCTCTGTCCTTGTCTTCCAATTGTGCTCCGACGTTGTCACCCTGTCACAGGGCTTTCAATGAAAACCTTCTCAATACACATTGAGAGGCAGAGGCATGGTCCACTGCAATCAACATCAGGGAATCCATCCTGTGTGGTGGGGTGTGGCCATCGCTGGAGTGCAGGTGGACAGGAAGTGGCTGCAGGTAATTAGCAGCACTGAGGAGGAAAAAAGGCGGAAACGAGTATGTATTCTCTATGAATGACAATTGTTTAGGATACACAGGGCCTTAGCAAACAAAATCTCATGCAGTAAGGCCTGGTTCACACCTGGGCATTTTACAGCGCGTTCCTACGCCCTGTAAAACGCTCAACATGTGAAAACCAATGATTGCCTATGGATATGGTTCCCACCTGGGCGTTTTACAGCACGTAGGAACGCGCTGCAAAACGCCCTACGCCCAAAGAAGTACAGGAGCTTCTTTGGGGCGTATTTGCCGCGCGTATCCATTGGGATGCAGCCAGGTAGCCCTCGGAAACGCGCGTTTGTTGCAGGTGTGGTTCACATCAACTTCAAAGTATATGTAAATCATCACATTGTGTAGTATAATTTGGGGAGGTGGAGTCAAATCCAAACTTACTCAGGGCCATGCTGAGGGCTGTGAGTAAAATCCGGAGGCCGGACATCAAGAAGGAAAAAAGAAATGAACTCTGCTGCTTGCTGTGGTACAAAGCTCGGGCCCTCTAATCATTATATGACAGTCCTGGGGTCCTGTGTGTAAGGACACTGCAAGGGTCAGCAGTCCCTGTCTGTTAAATGGGCAGGGACTGCTGACACTTGTAGTGCCCTCACACACATAAAGGCTAGGTTCACAACTGAGCGTTCCCAGGACGCGTGTAATCATGTTCGGCTGCTGCACAGAGGGGTTACATCCGCATGGCAATCGCTAAATAAAAAGTACAAGTACCTTTTTTTGCGACACGCGACGTGCAGCTTATTTAATACGAGAAAACATCGTGCTCTGCCCGGCGCGACTGGGGTGCCATCAGACAATATTGGCCCCGCCAGGGCGGTCGGCAGTGGTGGGCAATTTGCTATGATCGGCCATGTGCATGGTTACCGTGCGGTCACGGATTGCCCAGGTGTGATCCTAGCCTAAGTTCACGGATACACACAGTGGGACATACTGGAGCCACCGACATCAGAGGGAGGTGCGGCCGGGGAGGGAGGTATGGGGCAGGGGTGTCCCGAGGCCGGGTGCCACCCGGTCGTCATCGCGCAAGCGTGGCCGTCTGATTGACTCCTGCCGGTGGCCAACTTGGTGATGGACGCCGGCAGAGAGAGGATGTTCACCTGGCGGGATGAGGTATGCCCCCAGGTCCCCTCCTCTCCCCTGACACTGTCGGGCTCTTGGTCCATGACCGAGTGCCCAACTTTTTAGAGGGGGTGACAGCAAAATGACTGTCAGTCATTTTGGTGTCACCCGGGTGCGGACCGCACCCCCCTTGTGATGCCCTAGGTCTGGGGTCCTCAGAGTGCGGCCGGCTAAATTGCCTAAACGAAACACTGGACCTCATAAAATCCTGTGGACTATTTCTGGCCCGGGGCCTTGTAATTGACATATGTGGTGTAGGGAATCAATCAAACCCCTTCCGGTTTTCTTGCTGTCTTTGTACTTTTGGAAAGATTTCCCTTTACTCCCTGCGCAGGTTGGTAGCGATGCGTGCGGTTCATGTGCTAATAAAGGAACCTACAGAGGGAGTATACAAATATTTTGACAGCTATTTCTTTCACTTGTCTATTTATAACCAATTCTCGGGTCCATTCACACAGAACAAACGTTCAGAAAGATGCAAAGGGGTGAATGTCTCTGCCCATTGGGTATGAATAGACCCCTGCCTTGGTGTTTACCTGGATGGATGACCACTTTGAGGTGATATATTTCCCATTTATATCCAAGGAACATAGAAAAAACGGCACTTCCTCTTTAATCGGAATCCATTGTGAAGGACGTTACTATCCCCAGTGCTTTTAAATCTCCTTTTACAAAGGACTTTCAGGGGGGAAGTCTCCCATTAGTCTTTGTTTAAAGATCGCCAGTTACACCATTGTCACGTCCTAATCTCAGTGTCCTATCTAGATAAAGGACATTGCTTTTGACTCCCAAACAACACTATTCCCAGCTGAACATTCCTCCCATCCAGACCTACTGGGAGGAGAACTAGTGCAGCAGCTACCCACCAATCAGGTTTCATCTGAAACAGGTTATGTGATTCCAGCCCCTAAACTCACCTGGCAAGTTTAGGTTTATAACCTATTGGAAAAATACACAAATGGATCCCTTTTAAAAAACAGGCCACCATCTTGCTTCTCTGCCGTGAATTTGGAACAGTGCTACTTCACTGCCCCAGAACTACGATGCAGTATATACATTAGCTAGGGTTGCCACCTGTCCCGGAATCACCTTGATACAGGACTGGATTTACTCTCTCTGCTGCCCCAAGGCAAGGTTCCTTAATGCGCCCCCCTACCCTCCAACCCCCAGACCTGCAGGCAGCATACAAGTGATCTCGGCGACATCACTGGGATCACTTGTACATAACAAGTGGCGGCTTCCAGGCTGTATATTTAGCCCTGCTTGCCTGGAGCAGGGCTAAATGTAGAAAACAACTACCCGCCCGGTGCAGAGAACTGCATTCCTATGTCCCAGGTGTCGGGAGATAGGAATTCCACACCCCTGCTGCCCCTGTACTCCCTACTGTCCCGAGGCCGGGCCTTGGTTGGCCTTGTGGGAAATCCGGCCCTGCCTGGACAGTGCGGGTTTTGAATCCTGTATGTGCTTTGTCTGGGCTTCAGCTGGCCTTGAAACCTGGAAACAGCACATACAGGACTCAAAACCCGCACTGTCCAGGTGAATCCGGGACAGGTTTGCAACCCTAACATTAGCATGTGGTGGCTTCCATCAGATTCTTCTCAAGGGAGGTGTCATTTTTGCTTTCGGACACATCCCTTAATGATCCCTTTGTTTCAATATCTACTGAGTCTCTAACCTGTTCCGACTTCACTGGCTGATTGCTTGTTCTGGGTCGGGGACGTAGAAAGTTTCCGCTTGACAGGCATCGAAGTAACAAGGAATTTCAGTATTGGAGCTCAGCAATGGCAGCCTACATATTTTTTTTAAAGTAGAAATATACTCCCCTCCAGTGCTGTGAGGTTCCTTGCCGGGACTGACATCTTCACATAGTCTTCATCTGGGTATGGGCTCTTACGCCATCTTGATTTGCTGGGCAGGGATGATATAACTAATGCACATGCATGGGAGTTCATTCATCTCAGCAGATGCCAAGATTGTACACCAAGCTGCACATGCGCAGCTCAGTGTACATTGCGAACAGGCAGGTAAGAATCTTTTATTGTGGAAAAGACATAGTAATAATTAAAAAAAAACCTGACTGAATATTATTTTTGTCATATTAAATCCCAACTTTGACATTATTGAGAATGATATAATGTGATCTGATGGATTTGAAAGTTTGAATGATGACCACTAGGTGACAGTGTTGCCTACCTATGCTTTATAGATATATAGTACCATTCAGTCCAGTTTACACAAGTTAAAAAACAAAGATGGCAAGTCATGATCTAAAGTTGGGTATAATGTATAGTGGTGGTCGCAGGGTAAAATGTATAGTGGTGGTCGCAGGGTAAAATGTATAGTGGTGGTCGCAGGGTATAATGTATAGTGGTGGTCACAGGGTATAATGTATAATGGTGGTCGCAGGGTATAAGGTATAGTGGTGGTCGCAGGGTATGAGGAAAAGTTGTGGTCACAGGGTATAATGCATAGTGGTGGTTGCAGGGTATAATGGTGGTTGCAGGGTATAATGGTGGTCGAGGGGTATAAGGTACAATGGCGGTTGCAGGGTATAATGGCGGTCGCAGGGTATAATGTATAGTGGTGGTTGCAGGGTATAATGTATAGTGGTGGTCGCAGTGTATAATGGTGGTCGCAGGATATAAGGTATAGTGGTGGTCGAGGGGTATAATGTATAGTGGAGGTCGCAGGGTATAATGTATAGTGGTGGTCGCAGTGTATAATGGTGGTCGCAGGGTATAATGTGGTGGTCGCAGTGTATAATGGTGGTCTCAGGGTATAAGGTATAGTGGTGGTCGAGGGGTAGATTATATAATGGTGGTCGAGGGGTATAAGGTATAATGGCGGTCGCAGGGTATAATGTATAATGGTGGTAGCAGGCAGACATATAACTCGCCAACCAATTCCCTCCAATGAGTTGTTTTTGCACCAGCAGCCATTATTACCCTTACCCAGCGATGACATTGGCGTAGAAAAGGTACTCTGCTCCTTTTCTCTGCTCCACCAGGGGATTGGCCCCACTCATAGGAAGGATTTACTCATTGCATAATAATGAATCAGAGGCACTTACCTCTCTGTGTGTTCCAACATGACCCAATAATTGCAAGTGATGCTGTAAATTTTGCGCCATCTATGGCAAACTTACAGAGATGGATGGGCAAAATGACGACGTCTTTTACTAGTCCTGCCCCCTACCCATCTATGCTCACATTGAGAGCTTGTTTCCACCAGCCTGTGCATCTACCGCAATGTCCCGTGCCCGGAATGCAAGGGATTGCATACATAAAGTCGCCTTGCGTTATGGGACAGGAGCAATGGCACTGCAGGCACGCTCCCACCCGTCTGCAGTACGATTAACTGCGCAGGAACACGTGGTAATAAAATGCCCTGCGTTCCAGTGCGGTGCATTCGCAAAAAAATTGTGCATGCTCTCCTGCTGCGTCATAGCGGCCATAGCAAATACCGCTTTTCAGGTACGGGGGCACAGTTGAACTCCTCCCAGGATGTAGTGTTTAGGCCCAAGTGACCAATTGTCAACTCCAAACACTCACCTGAAAGGACAAAGTGAAATAATCTCTTTAAAGCTGAACGGTCAAATATAAAAGACACAAATGAATGCAATGCTTTATTCATCAATACATTGTTACATGTATGTGCGAATGGAAGCCATGTTAGGGCCTGAATACGATGTGGTATCACCCTTTGCCGTCCCTGTACAGCAGAGCTCAGAGAGAGAAGCAGCACAAGGAGACAATTGGTTCTGCTTCAGTACTCATGTGCTAAAGAGGAACATACAGAGGGAGGAGTATATGAGTCTTCTGCTTCCCTATTCACTGCACAATCACAGGCCAGGGGTGCGGCAAGACTTCTCCATTTTAGTTTACTACAGCAGAGAAAAAAAAACAGGTCTCCCGCCCTAACATACAGGGCCGGGCTGTGTGGCAGAGCCATGTACATCTCAGGACAGCATGGCAGGGGCGTCCAGAGGTCGGGTGTCATCTGGAGCGGGTCACACCCCACTGCGATGTCATCATGCACATGCGTGGCCATCTTGGTGATACCTGCCTGCGGCCATCTTGGTGATGGACGCTGGCACGGAGAGGAGGGGACGTTCACCCTTGGCCTGAGATTGTGCAGTGAATAGGGAAGCAGAAGATCTATATACTCCTTCCTCTGTCACTGTTCTCTCCTCCTATCTGCATGTTCCTTTTTAGCACATGAGCACTGGAACACAACCGCCGGGTCACCTCCTCTCTCGTGCAACTGTCAGGCTCTCTGTCCATGACCGAGTGCGCAACTTTTCAGAGGGGGTGACACTAAAATGACTGTCAGTCATTTTGGTGTCACCGGGTGCGGGCCGCACCCCCCGCACCCCCCTATTGACGCCACTGCAGCATGGGCGGCAATACAACTCCTTTTGGCAGATAAAACAACTCCCACATTTGTATTCTGTCTGTGTATTCATCCGCTTGCCTGGAGTTCAGCTCCAAGAAATGTGTATGAATGACTTATATATGGGGAAAGTCATCTTATAAACCTGTGATATCTCCCCCATGTCGGGGGATCTCTTCATGCAGAGATGAATTTTTAAAACGATTTCATTATCAAAGTGGGAATCCCCCCCGGCGATGATAACTGCAGCGCCTGACCAAGAAGTGTTTGCAATAGGTTTAAACGCCTTTAAACTTCAGAGGAGAAAACCCAGGTGGTTCCAAGACCAGCGAAGGGGCCTGCATGCTGGAATGAAAGCGGCTTAGTGTTATCTACACCATGGGGGGATGAGAGGCAGGACCACCCCCCATGGAAATGAATGCAGACTTTACAAAGGACTCATCAAATGACCCCTGAGCCCCCCATTCACTCCAGAGACTGCAGGAATGTACGCTTCATTCCCAGCCTCCCATCACAAAGGTCCAGGTCCTGATGAACTCTGAGCTCTCACCACCTCGGTGTATAGAAATAAAACTCTCAATGTACAACAATATATAAAAATATTGCAACATATTAAAAATCTCTCACCGAATCATAATCATCATCATCATCATCATCATCTATATCCGCTAGATACAAAAGATTTAAAATGTATCCAAAGCCAAAATTTTGGAAGGGTAGGGAGTGCAGAAGGGTGAGAACAACCTTTATCAGCCTTTCCACTCTCGAGGAACCCTTAAAATAATTCTCATATAATAATCTTTTGGTTGCTATGGGCGGCAAGGGTGGCGGCAGGGTGCTGTACATAGCTTCCTGAAAGGAGAACTATGGGGAAAAGCCTTAACCCCATAGTTCTCCTTTAAGGAATTTTGAGATATGTAAAACTCCTTCCAAGAGCCAGGCCACTGCTTAGGAGAGAGGAGTTATGCAAATCTCAAAATGCCTTGATGGGTGGGTGCCAATCTGACTGCGTGGGCATTCCTAGCAGACTGCATCTGCGTGCAAAGTGCCCTAGATAATGCCCACATGTCCTACTGATCCCTCATGGTTGAAAGAACTGATATCCAATTAATAAAAGGGACAGGCACACTGTGGAGGAAAGAGCTAGATTATGCTGGACATCCTCCAGCCAGGAAATGAGGCGGGCTCTATCTGACTTGCTGCAGCTTCTAATGCACGTTGTGAGAAGCTCGCAGTGTGCAGTGAAATCAGAGGAAGCCATTTCAGTCCAGGAGAAGGGTAAGGGGTTAATTAAACCTCTGTTAAGGTGGCCAAACGTGTATCAATATAATCATTCAATGCGACTAAAATGATCAAAAGAAATCAGAGTCAGGAACCTCAAACCCTCCATCCCATCAATGAAGTGAGCTTTCAATTGATCGGCTTTGGTCGAATTTTATTGATTGATTATTGATTTCTGATCAATCAAACACATTTCTGCATGTGACTCAGATAGCCAATTGTAAAGCAGATCAATGAAAATATTGTTTTACTGATAGATCACTTCTGATGGATTGTATTTTCAATCGGTTCTGTGTGCGCTTCATCGTTCAATATTTAAGGCTGGCCATACACGGCTCTACTTTCCTCGATCAACCCGCAGGCTGAACAAAAAAAATAGAGCAGATTCCTCCATCAACACGACGAGCGTGTCCATCGAGGAAACCCCGTCATTGTATGCTGTCAGCCGCCGCCAGCCACTATCGGAATACCCAAACAGAGCCGGTGTTCTGCAAATTGTCTGGACCTGTTAGATTTCTGGACTTCCGGGGGCATGTGAAAGTCGTCAGCAGCTGATCGGCTCAGCAAGTCCAGAAATCTCACCGGCTACTGCACATATGTGAGTCCAAAAAATATTACAGCCGCATTTGTTGTCATATAATGTGCAGGTCCAGAAATATTACAGCCGTATTTGTTGTCATATAATGTGCAGGTCCAGAAATATTACAGCCGCATATCTTCTCACATAATGTGCTGGTCCAGAAATATTACAGCCGCATATCTTCTCATATAATGTGCTGGTCCAGAAATATTACAGCCGCATTTGTTGTCATATAATGTGCTGGTCCAAAAATATTAAAGCCGCATGTCCATTAAGGGCTAGTTCACACCAAGCGCATTCCAGGAGCGGAGCAGTTACAGAACGGATCAAAACTGCGTCCAATGGGAACGCATAAAAAACGCGGCAAAAGACGCAGTATAACACACTGCACTACGTGTGCAGAAACTCATGCAGATCTGGTCTGCAATTGGTGTGAACAAGCCCTAATAACTACCAAACGTCCCGTACCTCTGTACAGGCCTGAGAATGGGAGAAATAGTCTGCAGGAGCCCGTGCGTTGCACCCACCATCCACGGATCGCACTGGCAATGCTTTGCGGGCTCCAATGCAAACAATTAATAAATTAATGCGGTTTCGTTTTTTTTATAATTTTGTTTTTGCAAAAGGTGGAGTTAGCCTTTAACGTTTACATTATGACCACAATAATCAATCAAGGAGGGCGGCTTTTACTTTTTTCTTTGATATGTTGATTCGTTTTGCACAATGTATCCAAAACAAATAACTCGGCTACAGGGCAATAGGAAAATACTGCGAAGAGAGCGGAGTGTACACAGCTCCAGGCTCAGGAAAGTCAGAGATCGGTGCAGCCTCGTGCCACTCTGTTATTTTTCAATTGGAGTAGAACGTTGACCTAGTTTGGGCTGTGCGCCAGGTGATTGTCAATAAAGCTTGTTTGATCCAGGAGGAAAAAAAAAAAAAAAGCTGGCAGCTCTGGAGGCTGGGCAGGACTGGGAGGGTGGATTCAGATGAGCTGGAGACAGCAGAGCTGAGAGATCGGAGCCTGGGCTGAGCTAAAGGATTATATCTCCACACAGAGGGGACTTCTGTTTCCATGACACAGGAAAACAACCCCTTGGAGTAAATGTTTTTTAGGGGGTAACATCCCTTGAAGACTCTTCGTCCCTCTGCACAGAAGTTGCAACCAGAAATGAATGAGACCTCTGGACCTTGGCTGTGCATTGCATATGTTGTATAGCAGCACAGTGATGCTAGTTGGCAGAAGGGGACTTTGATCTTGATTGGCAACCCTTGCTGTGCATACCTATATTTATTTATTTTTAACCACCTGCCATGGCCAAGCATGCCCAAGGAGGGTCTGCGGAGGAGCTCAACATGATCTCGGATGAGGAGCTGCTGAGGTGGAGCAAGGAGGACCTCATCAAGAAGCTGAGGAAAGTGGAGACCGAGAAGATGAACTTGATGGTGGAGCATGGCAATCTGATGAAGGATGTGAACAGGAGGCTGCAGCTTCACCTGCATGAGATCAGGGGCTTGAAGGAGGTCAACCAGAAACTTCAGGATGACAACCAGGAGCTCAGGGAACTCTGCTGCTTCCTGGACGACGACAGGCAGAAGGGCAAGAAGCTGTCCAGGGAATGGCAGAGGTTTGGCCGGCACACGGCTAGTGTAATATGGAAGGAGGTGGGAGCTTATCAGCAGAAGCTAAAGGAGCTAGAGGCCAAGCAGGAGGCTCTCCTGAGGGACAACCTGGAGCTGAAGGAGATAGTCCTCATGCTGGACGAGGAAAGGAATGGAGCTGGTTCCAGGAGTTCAATCGACAGCCAGACCAGCCTCACCAACCTCAACGGGGGTTCTAGTACCAGGGATGTAGGCGATGGCAGCAGCACCTCCAGCACAGGCAGCGCAGGGAGCCCTGACCACCACCACCACCACCATCACCATAAACCGGTGGAGAACACCAAGTCTGGGACCATCAGGAGATCTGCAGATGACCTTTCCACCATATCCCACCACAGGAGTATTCCTAATGGACTGAATGGTAAGTGTTCACCCAGTCATGGCTGCCCGTGGCAGTAATGTTACCCTGGTGTTTTGTGTTTGAAGTGGTCAGGATAATTTGCATTTTAATGAGAAAGCGGCAATTTGCTCGCCTTCATTGCCAGAGCTGGTCAGAAAATGTTCAAGGGAAAGAAAGATACAAACTTTTTTTTCTCGGACGTGTTCCTTTTAAATCCCATTAAACAAATATTTCCTTCTTTGGTTTCCTTCTTGCTTGCAACAAAGCGTTATGTTGTTTCGATTTAGGAATCTGTGCTGGTTTTTGCTTTTTCTTCATTGCTGTACCATGCTTTGTGTCATCTGTGGCTGGAGTCGCAGCAGTGGTGGTTATGATTAAGCCAATACATCCTCGCTAAGTGCTGCTAAGTACACAGATGTCTCACAAGGTTGGCCCACTGATGTTTCATCTTTCTTTCGCCCATCTCTCCGGGTGGCCTGTGGTGAGATGTCCCAAGATCCCTGGAGGTTCAATGTCTCTAATACAGTCCATAGCAGCCTTTCACAACCTATTTCTTCCAGAGCAACCCTCTAATATAACGGAGGTTCAATGTCCCTCATACAGTCCCTCATACAGTCTATAGCAGCCTTTCGCAACCTTTTCCTTCCAGAGCAACCCTCTAATATTACGGAGGTTCAATGTCCCTCATACAGTCCCTCATACAGTCTATAGCAGGCTTTCGCAACCTTTTACTTCCAGAGCAACCCTCTAATATAACCGAGGTTCAATGTCCCTCATACAGTCTATAGCAGCCTTTCGCAACCTTTTCCTTCCAGAGCAACCCTCTAATATAACGGAGGTTCAATGTCCCTCATACAGTCCCTCATACAGTCCATAGCAGCCTTTCGCAACCTTTTCCTTCCAGAGCAACCCTCTAATATTACGGAGGTTCAATGTCCCTCATACAGTCCCTCATACAGTCCATAGCAGCCTTTCGCAACCTTTT
>NW_017307196.1:576266-580741 GCF_000935625.1 Nanorana parkeri
GGAATGGACGGGGGAGGGGGCGGGTACAGCTGGCTCTGCCTCTAGATAGGCAGAGCCAGCTGTCAGTCACGCAGCTGGGCGGATCCCTGCACAATTGTCGGGATCCGCTTCAGCTGCCGCGTCTCAGTATAGCGCGAGCTACAGCTCGCGGTATACTGAGCCTAGGGTGACGAGAGGACGCTAGTTTGTGTCCTCTCGTTACCCTAAGGAGAACTATGGGGAAAAGCCTTAACCCCATAGTTCTCCTTTAAGGAATTTTGAGATATGTAAAACTCCTTCCAAGAGCCAGGCCACTGCTTAGGAGAGAGGAGTTATGCAAATCTCAAAATGCCTTGATGGGTGGGTGCCAATCTGACTGCGTGGGCATTCCTAGCAGACTGCATCTGCGTGCAAAGTGCCCTAGATAATGCCCACATGTCCTACTGATCCCTCATGGTTGAAAGAACTGATATCCAATTAATAAAAGGGACAGGCACACTGTGGAGGAAAGAGCTAGATTATGCTGGACATCCTCCAGCCAGGAAATGAGGCGGGCTCTATCTGACTTGCTGCAGCTTCTAATGCACGTTGTGAGAAGCTCGCAGTGTGCAGTGAAATCAGAGGAAGCCATTTCAGTCCAGGAGAAGGGTAAGGGGTTAATTAAACCTCTGTTAAGGTGGCCAAACGTGTATCAATATAATCATTCAATGCGACTAAAATGATCAAAAGAAATCAGAGTCAGGAACCTCAAACCCTCCATCCCATCAATGAAGTGAGCTTTCAATTGATCGGCTTTGGTCGAATTTTATTGATTGATTATTGATTTCTGATCAATCAAACACATTTCTGCATGTGACTCAGATAGCCAATTGTAAAGCAGATCAATGAAAATATTGTTTTACTGATAGATCACTTCTGATGGATTGTATTTTCAATCGGTTCTGTGTGCGCTTCATCGTTCAATATTTAAGGCTGGCCATACACGGCTCTACTTTCCTCGATCAACCCGCAGGCTGAACAAAAAAAATAGAGCAGATTCCTCCATCAACACGACGAGCGTGTCCATCGAGGAAACCCCGTCATTGTATGCTGTCAGCCGCCGCCAGCCACTATCGGAATACCCAAACAGAGCCGGTGTTCTGCAAATTGTCTGGACCTGTTAGATTTCTGGACTTCCGGGGGCATGTGAAAGTCGTCAGCAGCTGATCGGCTCAGCAAGTCCAGAAATCTCACCGGCTACTGCACATATGTGAGTCCAAAAAATATTACAGCCGCATTTGTTGTCATATAATGTGCAGGTCCAGAAATATTACAGCCGTATTTGTTGTCATATAATGTGCAGGTCCAGAAATATTACAGCCGCATATCTTCTCACATAATGTGCTGGTCCAGAAATATTACAGCCGCATATCTTCTCATATAATGTGCTGGTCCAGAAATATTACAGCCGCATTTGTTGTCATATAATGTGCTGGTCCAAAAATATTAAAGCCGCATGTCCATTAAGGGCTAGTTCACACCAAGCGCATTCCAGGAGCGGAGCAGTTACAGAACGGATCAAAACTGCGTCCAATGGGAACGCATAAAAAACGCGGCAAAAGACGCAGTATAACACACTGCACTACGTGTGCAGAAACTCATGCAGATCTGGTCTGCAATTGGTGTGAACAAGCCCTAATAACTACCAAACGTCCCGTACCTCTGTACAGGCCTGAGAATGGGAGAAATAGTCTGCAGGAGCCCGTGCGTTGCACCCACCATCCACGGATCGCACTGGCAATGCTTTGCGGGCTCCAATGCAAACAATTAATAAATTAATGCGGTTTCGTTTTTTTTATAATTTTGTTTTTGCAAAAGGTGGAGTTAGCCTTTAACGTTTACATTATGACCACAATAATCAATCAAGGAGGGCGGCTTTTACTTTTTTCTTTGATATGTTGATTCGTTTTGCACAATGTATCCAAAACAAATAACTCGATACTCCAGGAGGAAAAAAAAAAAAAAAGCTGGCAGCTCTGGAGGCTGGGCAGGACTGGGAGGGTGGATTCAGATGAGCTGGAGACAGCAGAGCTGAGAGATCGGAGCCTGGGCTGAGCTAAAGGATTATATCTCCACACAGAGGGGACTTCTGTTTCCATGACACAGGAAAACAACCCCTTGGAGTAAATGTTTTTTAGGGGGGAACATCCCTTGAAGACTCTTCGTCCCTCTGCACAGAAGTTGCAACCAGAAATGAATGAGACCTCTGGACCTTGGCTGTGCATTGCATATGTTGTATAGCAGCACAGTGATGCTAGTTGGCAGAAGGGGACTTTGATCTTGATTGGCAACCCTTGCTGTGCATACCTATATTTATTTATTTTTAACCACCTGCCATGGCCAAGCATGCCCAAGGAGGGTCTGCGGAGGAGCTCAACATGATCTCGGATGAGGAGCTGCTGAGGTGGAGCAAGGAGGACCTCATCAAGAAGCTGAGGAAAGTGGAGACCGAGAAGATGAACTTGATGGTGGAGCATGGCAATCTGATGAAGGATGTGAACAGGAGGCTGCAGCTTCACCTGCATGAGATCAGGGGCTTGAAGGAGGTCAACCAGAAACTTCAGGATGACAACCAGGAGCTCAGGGAACTCTGCTGCTTCCTGGACGACGACAGGCAGAAGGGCAAGAAGCTGTCCAGGGAATGGCAGAGGTTTGGCCGGCACACGGCTAGTGTAATATGGAAGGAGGTGGGAGCTTATCAGCAGAAGCTAAAGGAGCTAGAGGCCAAGCAGGAGGCTCTCCTGAGGGACAACCTGGAGCTGAAGGAGATAGTCCTCATGCTGGACGAGGAAAGGAATGGAGCTGGTTCCAGGAGTTCAATCGACAGCCAGACCAGCCTCACCAACCTCAACGGGGGTTCTAGTACCAGGGATGTAGGCGATGGCAGCAGCACCTCCAGCACAGGCAGCGCAGGGAGCCCTGACCACCACCACCACCACCATCACCATAAACCGGTGGAGAACACCAAGTCTGGGACCATCAGGAGATCTGCAGATGACCTTTCCACCATATCCCACCACAGGAGTATTCCTAATGGACTGAATGGTAAGTGTTCACCCAGTCATGGCTGCCCGTGGCAGTAATGTTACCCTGGTGTTTTGTGTTTGAAGTGGTCAGGATAATTTGCATTTTAATGAGAAAGCGGCAATTTGCTCGCCTTCATTGCCAGAGCTGGTCAGAAAATGTTCAAGGGAAAGAAAGATACAAACTTTTTTTTCTCGGACGTGTTCCTTTTAAATCCCATTAAACAAATATTTCCTTCTTTGGTTTCCTTCTTGCTTGCAACAAAGCGTTATGTTGTTTCGATTTAGGAATCTGTGCTGGTTTTTGCTTTTTCTTCATTGCTGTACCATGCTTTGTGTCATCTGTGGCTGGAGTCGCAGCAGTGGTGGTTATGATTAAGCCAATACATCCTCGCTAAGTGCTGCTAAGTACACAGATGTCTCACAAGGTTGGCCCACTGATGTTTCATCTTTCTTTCGCCCATCTCTCCGGGTGGCCTGTGGTGAGATGTCCCAAGATCCCTGGAGGTTCAATGTCTCTAATACAGTCCATAGCAGCCTTTCACAACCTATTTCTTCCAGAGCAACCCTCTAATATAACGGAGGTTCAATGTCCCTCATACAGTCCCTCATACAGTCTATAGCAGCCTTTCGCAACCTTTTCCTTCCAGAGCAACCCTCTAATATTACGGAGGTTCAATGTCCCTCATACAGTCCCTCATACAGTCTATAGCAGGCTTTCGCAACCTTTTACTTCCAGAGCAACCCTCTAATATAACCGAGGTTCAATGTCCCTCATACAGTCTATAGCAGCCTTTCGCAACCTTTTCCTTCCAGAGCAACCCTCTAATATTACGGAGGTTCAATGTCCCTCATACAGTCCCTCATACAGTCCATAGCAGCCTTTCGCAACCTTTTCCTTCCAGAGCAACCCTCTAATATAACGGAGGTTCAATGTCCCTCATACAGTCTATAGCAGCCTTTCGCAACCTTTTCCTTCCAGAGCAACCCTCTAATATTACGGAGGTTCAATGTCCCTCATACAGTCCCTCATACAGTCCATAGCAGCCTTTCGCAACCTTTTCCTTCCAGAGCAACCCTCTAATATTACGGAGGTTCAATGTCCCTCATACAGTCCCTCATACAGTCCATAGCAGCCTTTCGCAACCTTTTCCTTCCAGAGCAACCCTCTAATATTACGGAGGTTCAATGTCCCTCATACAGTCCCTCATACAGTCCATAGCAGCCTTTCGCAACCTTTTTCTTCCAGAGCAACCCTCTAATATAACCTTCTAGTCCCCCACGAGAACCTTTACCAAAACCAATTCATCAGCGGTCAGTGGGGAAAATGTCCCCCACATTGGTGGTCGGTAGAAAGAATTCATCCCTTACAGACAAAGTTCAGAAGATAATTGGGTCATGCTGCTGGTTTTGCCAAGCAGAGTTGCCCCCCAG
>NW_017307196.1:580784-581488 GCF_000935625.1 Nanorana parkeri
CCTCTGGAGGAACCCTAGTTGACAGTGGCTGGTCTATAGTATAAAATAGATGAACAACTGAACAGGGAAAGTAAGAACTTCTCTTAATGGCTGTGGGAGGTGAAGGGAGCTGTCAAGTAAAGTCTTGTTAGCGGGCTACCCAAAAGGTAAAAGATTCCAATTGCTAATTGGCCGGTACCTGCCAGAAAGAAAAAAAAAATCAGTTTTGGATAAATTACATATGCACTGGATTGTTGTTAAACAATTGCAGCATGCATTGTTATCTGTGATCGCGACAACTCACAGTGATGATTACTCCATATGTGTCACTGGTACGCCTTATTGTTACATGGATTTTATTGATTGATTGCACAAAGACAATGTATAGTATGTGAAGAAAGATCCAACAGTGTTCAGTAACATCTCACGTGTCATAACGCTGAGCGAGAATGGGAAGGATGTGTAGAAGAATGTTAGCATTGCATGAATAAACTATACAGTAGGGTAATTTGGCTTCTGAATACATTATTTGTTGCATAACTCAGATCAATGGTAATCCTGTGGCGGTATTTGTATTAGAAGTGATTGTGTTTCATTTGTTTTTTTCTATTATCCATTGTATAAAGCTTTTCAGATCTGCAAGGGATAATTGTGTTTCGATGGAATTTAAATTGGACATTTTGGTATATTTTTATATATATATATAATATATATACACACACACA
>NW_017307196.1:581515-626146 GCF_000935625.1 Nanorana parkeri
TGATAGATATATAGACGGAGACATATATAATACTGTATATATTTGTATTTTAATATCATTTTTTTACTCTTGTGAAATAAGATTTCAATAGTTATCCTGATTGTTACATTGTTACAGTTCTGCATGTACGCACTTCACGTCCACTGTTATGTTCTTTCCGGAGTCTCCTATCCCTTAGCAATTCATTATTGTTTAGTATTTTGAAGTCTTGTTCGAAAAATCTGAAATCTAGTTGTCATTAGTTACTGCATCTTCCAATGTGTTTTACTGCTGTGTGTTTGCCTTGTGGGGTGTTTACAGATGGATATCTCTGCAGTATTGTGATCCTCATCCTAGCAGTTTAAATGGGCGTACACACACACACACACACACACACACACACACACACTCTCACACACTCAGGACTTCTGAATATTGTACTTTTATGTTCTGATTATTGGCACCTTAAAGCAGATATAAACTCAAAAGGTCATTTGTTAATGGAATACTAGAAAAAAAAAATCACCTCTTCTGAAATAAAGTCAGTTCCGCCATTTCTGATGCGCAGTCATGTGACTGACCCTAAGGTGTTAGTGATGTGGTCCTTGGCAGGGGATCTCGGAGGACGTTTTGGCACAACTAGCCACTCGGTGGCTTTGCCTGAAAATTCCCCATAATCCTGAGTATTGGCAGATACCACATGGCCCTTGCCACAGGTCATGTGATTGGGTACTGCAAATCTGACTGCACCAGGAAGAGTCAGTTTCTCAGCACAGCCCTCTCCCTCCTTGTAAGTCATAGCCCTTCCATCTTCTGCGGGTGCGTAACTGCTGTCTGTACTGACACAGCTCCTCACTTCCCTTCCCTCACTTCCCTACATAACCTTTTATTATTATATTTATATTATACAGGATTTATATAACGCCAACAATTTGCGCAGCGCTTTACAACATGGAGGAGACAGTACAGTTACAATACAATTTACAATACAGTTTAAGTACAATAGGGTTAGGAAGGCCCTGCTCGCGAGAGCTTACAATCTAGTAGCTTTATGTAACAGCCTGGGGAAGAGGGAAGAAGAATCTGCTGGGGCGGCTGAAATCGCATCCAAGATGGCGGCACCGAGCAGAAGCCTCAGCGCTTTTGGATGTCGCCACAAGGGATGATTTTACAGCTAAATAAATGCACATATAATATAATGGGAAGATTGTTGAAATAAATGGTCTGGTGACAGGGTCTCTTTAAGAGGTTAAGACGAAGCAACACGTTGCAAATGATTTGTTTAAAAAATAACTGGTGCCTGTGATGGTTGGACGTTGTTCTCACCCAATCGTTGCAAGGCTTGCTCTGTAGCATTGTTTACACCGCTTGTATTTCCACTCTCGTGTGATGATGAAACTCCATCCGAGTATTGAATCTCCTGCTGTGGGATCAGCAACTCAGCGTCTTCGCTTTCCATTCCAAGAGTGTGTTTGTGTTTGTTTGGTGTCGGTAGGAGATAAGCAGTGTTCACAATACTCTAGTAGGTGTCCGAGTCTTATGAACTGCAATTAAACATTTGCAGGTCTGTTGTAGGTGCCCCAACAGAGGCGAAGGCCGATATGTGGAAATATAAGACCGGAGTCTCCAGACTTATCAAGGATGATTCAGATGAAAGATCATTGTACAAGCTAAAAAAAAAAAAGTCTGCTAGAAATCAGTTAAATCTGAATTCCGGGCACAAAAACTTGTATTAGAATATATGTAGTAGTGACATCATCACTGAGCTATACATAGCTTGTGTAGAGAGCAGAACTGTCGGAGGGACCCAGGAGACCCCCCACCCACTACAGGCTGCCTACAGATAACTGCAAGAGGGGGCGGAGACCAGACTAGTCACCCTGCACAAGGAGAGAGAGCGCAGCAGTGACCGGTTTTTATTATAGGGGGGGGGGGGGGACAAGACCAGTCACTCTGCACAAGGAGAGAGAGCACCAGTGAGCGGTCTTTATTACAGGAGTGGGAGGAGGGGGCGGAGACAAGACCAGTCACTCTGCACAAGGAGAGAGAGCAGCAGTGAACAGTCTTTATTACAGGATGGGGCGGAAGCAAGACCAGTCACCCTGTACAAGGGGAGAGAGCACCAGTGAGCTGTCTTTATTACAGGAGGGGGCGGAGACAAGACCAGTCACTCTGCACAAGCAGAGAGAGCAGCTGTGACCGGGCTTTATTATAGGAGGGGGCGGAGACAAGACCAGTCACCTTGCACAAGTAGAGAGAGCAGCTGTGACCGGTCTTTATTTTAGGAGGGGGCGGAGACAAGACCAGTCACTCTGCACAAGCAGAGAGAGCAGCTGTGACCGGTTTTTATTATAGGGGGGGGGCAGAGACAAGACCAGTCACTCTGCACAAGTAGAGAGCAGCTGTGAGCGGTCTTTTTTACAGGAGGGGGCGGAGACATGACCAGTCACCCTGCACAAGGAGAGAGCAGCAGTGAGCGGTCTTTATTACAGGAGGTCTCACACTGGATTACTGCACAGATCTGTAAAAAATACACAAAGCTCACCAAGATTCAAGATACAGGAAATACTGAAGGAAATAAACGAATGTAAACTATGGGTCATTACTATTCAGAGCTTACACGTGGCTAAGGACTCCCTGCTGCACCCCCACATGAGGGCGCTACTACCAGAGCAGTCAAGTATCGGTGCGGTCGTAGGAGGAAGGGGAAGGAGTCACTTGATCCCTTTTAGCCAGAAAGCTTAGGACTCTCTCCCCGCCGCCATGTGATAGTTCTAGTGGCTGAGCAGTCATTCGCCAATTGACTCATCAGAACAGTGTGACCCCGAACGTAGAGAGCAGTTGAACCAAGCAGTAACAAACCTAATTCAGTCCGTAACTCCTTCATAACTAGTCCGCTATAACCAGATTCCTTCAGTCTCTTTTTATTGCATTCCAGTACATTGTGAAAGTTCACCCCGACAGCATGTTTTTGTATTTTTCATGAAAGAGATTGAGTCTACCTGTCTGATCACGCCCTGCTGTGTTTTTTAAAATTTTTTTTGGCATTGTTGGCTCCTTGACAGCAGCTGTAAAGATACAATGTAAGCAAAATCCAAATAATTGTCTATACAGGTATACACTGAGTGGCCAGATTATTATGACCTCCTGACGTTTGGAGGCAAATTGGCTATAATTAGCTAGAATTTTGCGCTGAAGTTGCTAGAGGGCCAGAACATTATAAATAGGGAAGCAGGTTGTTTACCACGACAGTAGAAGTGATTTTGTCTGAAGATACGGGGAAACAACGCGATTTAACAGCCTTTGAACGTGGGATGATTGTTGGCGCTCGGTGCCATGGAGCGAGTATCAGCAAAACAGCAGAATTCGTTAAATGTTCAAGAGCAGCTTTTGTTAAAATGTTTAAAGACCGGACTGTCAGCGGAAATCTGGGTCTGAAAGTGCGAATTGTGGCCGTCAGCGACTAGTCAATGTTAGGGCAGAACGGGGGAGGGGCGGCAAGACTGGTACAAGACAACAGAAGGGCAACAGTGCCGTGTCAGATTCCTCGCATCACCTTTCATCATCTCGTGGAGTCACGAGGCCGCCCAACGAAGTACTGATGGGGTGGTCATAATAATCTGGCCACTCAGTGTATAGTGAAGGAAGAATGCCGCCACGCTGAATCAGTTTATTGGAAATTCGTCAGTGACACCGAGTCCTGCCCGAGATTCGCCCCCTCGGACATGTTTCACCCAATCCTGGGCTTAGTCCTGCCTGAGGTCCTCCCCCTCTGACATGTTTCACCCAATCCTGAGCTTAGTCCTCCCTGAGGTCCCCCCCCCCTCTAACATGTTTCACTCAATCCTGGGCTTAGTCCTGCCTAAGGTCCTCCCCCTCTGACATGTTTAAACCCAGTCCTGGGCTTAGTCGTATGACTTTGGAATAATACTTGGTGATCCTGCCATGAAGGCACTTCCTGTGACAGCTGACTCCCAGTTGTGCTCCTGTGTTGTCACCCTGCCCCAGTGGAGACTACTGGTGGCCATGCCATCACACATTACGCACCATAGCAAATGGATTTGAGGTGCTGGATTGTAGTCTTCAGTCCATCAGGCAAGATGTAATGGTGACCCTGATGAATCTACTTCACCAGCTCTGCAGCAAAACTAGGGCTACCCTAGGGAGCAGAGGCTTCCTGTATTGACACATCTTTGTAGAGTCGGGAAAATGGGGGCTAAGGCATCAATCTGAGCATAGAGAACAATGGTAGCCAACACGTTTCAGCGGGCTCCATTCATCAGGGCTTAGAAATAACTGGGGTTTCCAGTGGACTCAGGAGTGATCTCCGATCTTTAACCAGAAAGAACAAGCCGTCTCAGTGGACTATTATATATGCAGTCATGGTCCACTGCTGGCATTGTCAGGAAGCCAGTCCACAGCAAAGATGTGCAGCCGATGTTGGAGTGAGTGCATATAGATAGGAAGTGGCTGAAAGACACTGGGGGGAGATCAGCAGCACTGATATAAAAAAAGGATGAAAAGATGTAAAAAATGGATATTTACTATATACCAGCAAATAAAATGTCATTGAGTTAAGGTTTTAGATCATGTAAATTCTTTGGGCAGCCGATCAGCGGAACGCAGAGGAACCTGCCGCGTTGTTCTCCTCGTAGGAGCAAATTTGAACAAAGTGAATAACGTCTTTCTGAAAAGGATATTTACTTAAAACTCTGCAGGAGCAGCCCCTCCTCCGCACCCCTTTTGTCACGAAGACGTCGCTGGTGCCTTATTTGCTTTTAGCCGTTGTGTGTTTGTGGCTTTGTTGTCACACAGATTGTTTCTTGGAGGAGATCGTCTGTCGGGGGTTCTCAGTTTCCCATGACTTCAAAACTGAGAGAATGAAATGAGCTTCCGAAATAATCCAGCCTGTTCCATTGCAGTGTGTACATAGCAGAATTCCTAGCAGGGATAGCTCCTGGGGCCAAACTAGTTATACACGAGATGGTCTTACGGGCCCGTAGTGCACTACAAGCCCATAATTTTGCCAAAAAGTGTACCTGGCATTTAAGGGTATCTAACCTTAAAGTGACATTAAAGGAGAACTATGAGGTGAGTGCTTGTCACTCACCTCATAGTTCTAGCCGACCTGTGACAATGAGACTGTCACAGGTCGGCTCAGTAGATCGGGAAGTGAGGGAACACATACCGGCGTTAGCTCACCTCTCAGGTATACTGAGCCTAGGGTGACGGGAGGACGCTAGTTTATGTCCTCCCGTTACCCTAAGGAGAACTATGGGGAAAAGCCCTAACCCCATAGTTCTCCTTTTAAGTCAAATTTTTTCCCCCTAAGGTAATGACTTACCTTAAATTATGTCTCTTAATCTGATCACCTTCTTCTTTAGTGTAGTTTTCAGCTGTCCCTCCAGCGCTGGTGCGGGTCTCCGATCCAGCGCTGACTGCCCTGTCCTTGCTGGCACTTCCTGTCCCACGGTGTCTGTGCGGGTGCACGCTGCCCCATAGACTTACCATGTGTCTCTCTTCTCCTGGCCGAACATTTGAACTGCACATGCGCCCGTCCCAAGATCCTTTGCGGCCGCCTGAGACTCTTCAGATGTTCGGACGGGAGCGTGCGGCGAAGACACAGGTAAGTATTAACCCTTTTTAAAAGGTTTAAAAAAAAAAAAGATTTTGCATATATCTACTGCTTGCTAGCCATAGCCATATGCAAAAACATGCGAGGGTTTAATAACTCTTTCAAAACAAAAAATGTCATGTATTGGGACTTACCAGTCCTTCCATGTGGTGGCTGCATTCATTTTCTTTTTTCAGGTTTTGTTCCCCTTTTTTTTTCACCTGGTGATCCTGCCAGTAACACACTTCCTGTCTTGGGGTGACAACGCTCAATCACTGTATCAGACTCCCTGGATTGTATTTAGACTATAAACATCTTCTCAGCTCCATAACATAGAAGGACATTGTTTTGTAGTTCAGGGATTACTGTAGCTGAGAAGACAAAGAACATTGTTTGAGACCTCCATTTAGTCCACAGGACAGGTTGTGTATATCACAGGACAGCAGTATATCAAAAAATAATTTTGATATACTGCTCTGGCCCATATAGTAACCCATTTATAACCGCTAAGAAACGAATGCAGCCGAAACATCTAAGGATTTGCAAACTGCAATATATTTATTTATGTTCCTGGGATAACCTGTACTAGAAATAGGTACTCCATGAGGTGACGGTACATGCTTTAGGGCTTGTTCACACCAATTGCGGTGCGTGCCGGAGTGGTAGCTGCTGGAACGCACAGCAATCGTACACTTAACTCCCCCCTTCATTCTGGAGCGGGAGGGGGCATAGCGGTGCATTGAAGTCAATGGCACCGCAGCCATGCCCCCCAACCCACAGTGCGATTGGACACGAGGCAAAACTTTGCCATTGTTTCATTCAATGCTAAAGCCTGATGAAGGGACCCTGTGTGGTCCCTCAAGCGCTTGTTCATATGACAAAGAACTTCAATAAATGAAGCTTTTGCTATCCTAAAGGACTGGTGTGCTGGTGACAGTCCTACAATTCGCCGTTCCACGGCGAACACAAAGAAGACTGCGGGCTGGGGGGGGTGGCTGCAGTGCTATTGACTTCAATGCACCGTCACACCCCCTCCCGTCGCAGAACGAAGGGGGAAGTTTAGGGTGCGATTGCTGTACGTTCTAGCAGCTCCCGCTCTGAAATGCACCACAATTGGTGTGAACAAGCCCTTAAACAAAGGAGTAGGCAACATCAGAAACTCCTATCATGTCTCTGCCTCTGGAAAATCATACCAGCGGCTATCAGTCTTCCAGTGCCTCATGAGACTTGTAGTTCCACAACAGCTGGAGGGCCGAGGTTGCCTACCCTGGCTTGAGATTGTTCCAGGAGCCCTACGTTTTGCAATAACCGTACCTACTGAATGTCGGAGCGTGGTCATGCCTCTGCCGCACGCCATCATTCAGTGCCCTAGTAAAGTGCTGGGGCATTGCATCATAGCACATCGACTGTCAAAAATCAGTAGTTGCATACTGATAGCAGGAAGGGTGTGACTCCCAGGTAAAGAATCTGTGCACTCTGCTCTATTTATCTCAGACGTATAAATGTTTGGAGTGAGATTTGTAATGGTGAAATCATTTAAAAAAATTGTTCCTTCTGCAGAAAATGACAAATTATGACCGATCTAAAATTTTTTTTTTTTAAATGTGAGTGTCACGCTGTTAATTGACATCACGGCACTCTTATTTTTGTGATTTTCTAATGGGTAGTGTGTCTAGAACTACAAGGGCTGGCTTGCTAGAAGAAAACATATCGGCGCAAGATTATTTAATACACATGATTGATTTAGGTTGTCATGTGTATTAAATTATCTTGCGCCAATATGATTTTAATATGGAGAAAATAACCCAGCACAATACATTTTTAAATGAGCGGTTTGTCCCATTTTTAAAATGTATTGTGCTGGGTTATTTTCCCCAATGGCGAAATATGCTGAAAATGTTTAAAGCTGAATTCTAGGCAAAGCAAAGGGCAGGCAGAGGGCAAAATACTAGTCCCCAATATTCCCTGTGGTCTCCCTGCAGCTAATCCTCTCCTTATTATTGGTATACTGTGTCGTGTTCTACGCTGTGTCCACCATCTTTGCTGGAAGATGGTAGAGATATAAGAGACTATAAGCCCTCATTCACACTGCTTCGAGCCGGCCCTTACAGATCCGTGTGGCGTGCACCCGGGAAGGACAGGTGCTCTTCTCTATGGGAGTACACGGCCGTACGCTGCCCTACGCTCACCCGAACTGCATGTTCGTACGGGTGCGGGTGTCCCTGCTCAGACGCAGACAGGATCCATCCTGTCTGCGTACGAGTACAAACACCCGCACCTGCACGGATGTGCAGGGCGGGTGAGCGTAGGGCGGCGGACTCCCATAGAGAAGAACAGGCTGCTGCGTATAATCATCCCGCACAGCACCTGTCCTTCCCGGGAGCGGCCCGATACAGTCCTGCACGGATCTGTACAGGCCGGCTGTTACTCGTGTGAATGAGGGCTTAGGGGGTTTAACTCTCTAGAATCTACCAATCCCTAAAATATCAGTTTTGGGTAGACTGGCCCTCTAAAATGTTGGCATCCCTACGCTCACGTGATCTGCTCTGGCCACATTTTTCACAGTGTTTGATTTTATTCATTTGCATATAAAATTGACAAGCATTGAAGTTCGTACAGACTGCGCGCACACATACACATAGACAGGCACACAGACACTCTCTCATTCACACTTGTTGTCATCCCACCCTACCCAAGCTAGACGTCTCCTGTAGGACCAGAACTATGCCATGCTAACACACATTATTGGTTTTAGTACAGTGTCCCTAGGTTGTTGGGGAAGTTAGGTTTGTCCTCTCTAACCAAAGGTCCCTAATTCCTTTGGCCAGCCTCACCTATTGAAAAGATTTTATATTTGGTTAGGTTATAGTTGACAAGTTTAATTGACATATTGGCATGTGGTGGGTCTGAGTGTCTCCTTTTCTTCTCAATCACTTCACATGCAGAGAACAATATTAGGTAAAACCTAGTCCTAGGGTGCTTTAGAGGAAAATAATCCTCAGGGACGTTCAGTAGAAATACTTCAGGAGTTTTAGGAGCGTTCAATTTGAATTGGTCCTTCAAGAAGGCATGAAGTGATGACCAATAGCTCACACTCCTCGAGGAGAAAATGAAATATATTGTCATTGTCATGGCAACATCTCAGGCAATTGGAATAAGGAAGAGCATGTTTTATGCAATTTATCTGGAGTATTGTTGAGTTTATAAATTTGAACCACACAGTCATAGGCACACATACATTCTCTCATTAACACTTGTCCTCATTCCACCCTACCCAAGTAAGACATCCCCTGAGCCGAACCATGCCAGGCTAAGACACAACATTGGTGTCGGTCCAATGTCCTTAGGATTTTAAGGGAGTTAGGGTTGTCCTCTTTATCCACAAATACCAGATTTTACTATATGTGTTTGGGCAGCCTCATCTATTGAAAAGTGTATATTTGGTTAGATTATCATTGGCAAGTTTAATTGCCATATTGAGGTGCGGTGGGCCTAAGTCTCTCCAGTGAATCAGAATCACTTCACTTGCATAGAACAATAGGAGACAAGACATTGCCCTAGGGTGCTTTAGAGGGGCATAGCCCTCCAGAATGTGCAAGATGTTTTAGGAGCATTCAATTAGAGTTGTTCCTTCAAGGAAACATTAAAGGATCATTAAATTTGAGTTGTTCCACAAGAAGCCATGAAGTGACGACCAATAGCTCAGAATCCTTGAAAACGTCCATGAAATGACCCATATTGTCGTGGCAACATCACAGGCAATCGGAAAAAGGAAGAAGGCCCACTTTATGCAAACGATTTGGAGTCTTTGTATAAATGTCCGTGGTATCAGTTTGTCTGATGTAGTAATGACATTGAAGAACCAATGTCGTTCTATCTCTATCCAGTCCTCCTGGGACAGGTTGGGGATGCATACAGTTCCCTTTGCTGAATAGCGGAGGTCCCTCTGCATGTAACAGATTGTACACATTGGTGGCTACTTTACATTGTGTTTGGTCCCACAGGAACTTCTAATTTCAGGTGTCACATTAAGAGCTTATGATCTCACAGCATGATTTGTACCTCTATAGATTAGGCAAACAATTAGTCATTTCCTCTAGCAGGCTGTGTCACAGGTGTAGCTGGTCCAGAGTCCACACTGGAACCGGTTGGTGCCTCTTATCCAACTGGCTGTATTTGACAGCAGATCCCTGTGGACAGGAGGGAACACATGGAAAGTGTTTGTGTGCAGAGCGCCGCAGGTGAAATTCTAGGAATCTAGAAAGTCCAGTTCCATCCATTGTCTCGGCGGCAGCATTGTATTCCACAAGGAAGTATCCTGCAAACACAATAGTGCCTCTCTGTGAGAGTCTGGCTGGCTAAGAACCTTGTAGAGTGTTGTCATTGTACTGGGGCTGATGTTTACTTCCAATGCTACAAAACATTACTGTTGTATTTCTTGCTAATCTATCTACTTACTCTGACATGAGTGGAAGACTATAGATATAAAAGAGCAACTTCATGCACTGAGTGAAAGCAGTTGGTGGTCCAACAAACACTGCAAATGTGCTGTAGGCAGATTGTCATTGTACAAGGAGTGGAGAGGATTTACTAGGGGTATACTACTACGGGGTGGAAATAACTCATGTTCCTTGGCCCTTGTAGTCAGGGGACCACTCCAAAACTGCTTCTTACTCACAAGCACAGACTCCCTGTATATTCTCCACTGAATTAAGGGGGCTTCCTTCTTCCTTACCACCCCTCAATACTGGCACTGACATGTGTATTCTACCTCCTCCAGTGTCCCTGGAAAACCTTTTAAACACATTGGCAGCAAAGTTTGGGTATTTGTGGGTCAGGAGACATATTTATTCACATTAAAACTCCACTCCAGGCAGAAAAAAAAAAATCCCTTGCAGTGGGTTTGAGGGCTAGTTCACACCAGCCCCATTGTGTTCCGGCCCGATTTGGTGCTGGAGCGCACTAGATCGCATCCCGGCTGGCTCACTGTGTTCTTGGGCGGGAGGGGAGGTGCATCGAAGTCAATGGCACCGCAGCCACGTGGCACGGCATGCACTATTTGTTTCTGATCGCACCGGACTGGAACGCAGGCATTGATTTGCCATGTGTTCCGGTGCGGGTGATGGGGGCGTGGCTGCGGTGCCATTGACTTTAATGCACCGCCACGCCCCCTCCCGCCCCAGAACGCAGTGAGCCGGCCGGGATGCAATCGAGTGTGTTCCAGCACCGAATCGGGCCGGAAAGCACTGGGGCTGGTGTGAACTAGCCCTTAATGCTCATTATGTCTAGATAGAGGAATAAGGTGTGATACTTCCCTTATTGCTATACTTCTTGTACTAAGATGCCAGCTCAGAGATAACACAATCATGTAAATCCGGGTACCTGTGCAGCTCTTGGCTGAATTCAGGAGTCTGACACAGATTAGCTCCTGCTGCAGCCTCTTACCTTGAGACTTGTCCAAAACTACAACGTTAGGAGGAGACTGAGGAAATGCTTCCTCCTGCCTGCAGCAGACTGATAAAATCATCTCAGCCTAGGCAAAGTGGCAGACTGACTGACTTAAGCTCAATGAAGTAAAGACATTATACTGTTGCTGCATATTGTAACATGTCAGGAATTTATTTCATGTTGTGTGAAGTTAGTGAATGTTTCACTTTAGCGGTTTGTGATTAAAGTATTAGTTTAAATTGTAAAAACTACTTGCAGGTTCTGTGTCCAATCCATGTGACCTGCAGCCAACATGTTGGATCATGTGACCTGCAGCTGACATCGGCATAGTCATCATCCACTTATACTGGAGTAACTGCTGATGTTGGCACCCCATTTCTCTGAGGAAGCATAGTGGCATTCGGGACATGTGACCTGGTGCGCCATTGGGGCCATTTCAGGACTTCTCTACTACCCCTCTGCTGCCTCCCTCCCTCTGAGTAACCTATTAAAGTAAATCTGAATCAACAGTGTAGCCAGTTGAATGTACCGTAGTTGGCCAAGAATAGTAGTGGGCCATTATTTGCACTATGTGTTTGGGAAATATAAAGCAATGATTCATATTGTGTGCCAATATACTTTTTGTGGCATTGGATAAGCTAAACTAAAAGCTCTGACAGCCTTGTACTTATCTCTATTGTGTCATTTGTCACGCTTCAACCCCCTGCCTCACTATTTCCTCATTGGTAGCACGGCTGCGATGACCTTTGAAACATAACATTCAGCACGCCGCATAAATACTGATAAGTTACTGTTAAAATTAGTCAGAGTTCACCTTGACTCTGTCAAATAATCCGAAATGAATTGTCATAATGGGTTTCAAATATTCCATTGTAGCGGAATGAAGCCGATAACAGGACGGCGTGTTAAGTCCCAGTGCGCAGGGACGTTTTTAAATTTTACCTTGTAAATGCCAGTCTCGGGAGTAGCAGGCTCGGCAAGAAATTACAAAGCATTTAGAAAGTGTTCGTCAGCTTTCCTGAATCTGTTTAAAGGTGCCTACAGACACTAGATGGCTGCTGACTCTATACATGATCCAGCTGACAAATAGGTGCTAGGAGGTGCCACCTTTGTGTCTGTAGAGTAGGGGGGTATAGGCCAGTATCGATTAGAGTGCAGGCAGCCTGGCACTAGATTTTTGTGGACAGGCATGTAGACAATGGGGGGTGGAAATCTGTTGTACGCGAGTAAGCACATATAAGCGCGTGTGTGCCTGCGTATATGCAGGTACACGCGTACAGTACATAAAAATGTCTATTAAGAATGATGCATTCTGGGATTGCATAAAGTGCGCGCATATACGTGCGTATACATATGCGCATATACGCGTATATACGCAAAATACAATGTTGCTCTTGTGTTGTGTGTGCATGAGGCCTTAATGGTTTTTATGTATGCATGTGAAAGTGTCCACCTTATACACTGAGTGGCCAGATTATTATGACCACCCCATCAGTACTTCGTTGGGCCGCCTCGTGACTCCACGAGATGTTAAAGGTGATGCGAGGAATCTGACGCTGCACTGTTGCCCTTCTGTTGTCTTGTACCAGTCTTGCCCCTCCCCCGTTCTGCCCTAACATTGACTAGTCACTGACGGCCACAATTCGCACGTTCAGACCCAGATTTTCTTTACTTTATAGTCAAGCCCCTCTTGAACATTTAACGAATTCTGCTGTTTTGCTGATACTCGCTCCATGGCTCCAAGCGCCAACAATCATCCCACGTTCAAAGGCTGTTAAATCGCGTTGTTTCCCCGTATCTTCAGAAACAAATCACTTCTACTGTCGTGGTAAACAACCTGCTTCCCTATTTATAATGGTCTGGCCCTCTAGCAACTTCAGCGCAAAATTCTAGCTAATTATAGCCAATTTGCCTACAAACGTCAGGTGGTCATAATAATCTGGTCACTCAGTGTATAAACCATTGTGCCCTTTGGGAAGATTCTCAGGAAATGTGGGGATGCAGGCTTCATAGTGGTTCTAATCCTTTCACTCTCACCAACACTGAAACATTTTGGCTGAAGTTGATTCAGTTCAAGAAAATGTATTTTGTCTTCCTATGCGATCACTGAACCTGACTATACCAGTCCACTTTCATAAAACAGGCTCGCTTTACACCGCTCAGCGCTTCAGAGCGAAGAGTTAATGGATAAGCAGCAGTAATTGATTCTTCTACACTTAATAATAATTCAATCCTTTAGACTTCAATAAGAGAACTTTAGCTACAATGTCTCCCTGCTGGGCTGACCCGTATCTCGCTCCCGGCGCACAAGGTACGAGCACGGCGTGTCAGAGTCGCATAGACGTTCCCTGTGGATATTATTGATCTCATTTAAAGCTTCATTGTTCTTATCTTGATCCTTTAACCCGAAGAGTGTATAGCTTTATAGACTGCACAATCTGCACATTAAGCACGTAGTGTGACTTTGCTCTCTTCTACGCTTTGGGCAAGAAAATGTATGTATTGTATTATAGTAATCGTAGGTTTGCCCAAGCTGTAGTAACATATAACCATAGAGTATATGTTAATTTGATGATTTGCACTTTATCATTCTCAATTATTATTATTCTCAATATTCTCATTATTTTAGATATTGATTACACTGGATCACTTATAGTAATATTTTTAGCGCTGCACATTTAGCACTTTATTAGTTTGACCCCTGGGTCGATAGCGCAGCAGCTTCTAAACTGTACTCACCCACAAGCGCGGATTTTACAATTTTTATTATATAACGATAGAGTGCCGCCCATTCCATGGGGAAAATTTTCAGATTAATTGCATTTAAAGCCCTGTTGAAGTCTCTGTATTTATTACTGTAATACAGGCACGCTGTATATTTAGTAAATATGCTTTCCTTCCTGTGTATTTATACATGCTGCAGCAAGGGTTAACACATCCTATGCTGGCAGCACACTGGAGAGTCAGACCACTGACCTCACACACAAGCGGTAGACAAGAGCCCCAGCAGTCCAACACGCCCCTTGCACACTGCTCCAATCAACAGCACTCTAGTTCCCTCTGCAACTCTGTTGATTGGAGCAGTGTGCAGAAATGAGTGTTGATCCGCTGGAAACTCAGAACACTGCTTGTGTGTGAGAACAGAGACCGACTTTCCAGCCTCCCCTCCATTCTTCAAAAGTTGAATTTTATTTGGAAGGAACCAGTATGAAAGTTGTCAGCCGAAACTGCCACAAATGAGCGGCCACTGTCAAAGTACAATAGTCTGGTGAGAGTAACAGCGTAGATGGGAAATTAAGAGTTTTTTCTCATTCAGCCCACAGGGTTGAATGAGGAAAAGACTATAAGGGGCTGAATTTTAAATCTTCCACCCAGTGTATAGCTTGGCAAATGCCATTCGCATGTCACTACCACCACTAGATGAGGCTGAGGAGCATAGGGAATTTCTATGCTCCTCAGCGCCATCTAGTAGTGGTAGCGCCGTGCAAATTGCATTCGACCTAGCTATACACTGGGCAGAAGGATTATAAACCAGCCCCTAGGTGTATGGCCAACAGGGCTGGATTTCCCACAAGGCCAACCAAGGCCCGGCCTGGGGGCAGCAGGGGTGTGGAATTCCTATCTCCCGATTCCCGGGACATGCAGTTCCGGGCGTTGGGCGGGTAGTTGTTTTCTACATTTAGCCCTGCTTTGGGCAAGCAGAGATAAATGTAGAGCGGGGAAGCCGCTGCTTGTTTTGTACAAGTGATCCTGGCGATGTCGCCCAGATCACTTGTATGCAGCCTGCAGGTCTGCCATTCTCCAAGGAAAGGGGGGTTGGCGGGTAGGGGGGGCGCATTAAGGAACCTGGCCTTGGGGCAGCACAGAAGTAAAATAAAGATTGTTACATTATTGTTATCCCCCAATATCTGCACACTTACGGGCAGTGGCGTAACAATCACCATAGCGACCCAGGCGGTCGCTATGGGGCCCAGGGCACAGTGGGGCCCAGCCAGATGCCGTGCGGGCCGCCTGGGTCGCTATGGGATCCTCTGCTGGTGGCTTTTACTGGCGGCTGAAGACGAACACGCTGCTGTTCAGATCATCTGTGCAGCAGCGCGTTCGTCTCCACAGAGTGAGAGCCAGCAGCGGCGGTGGAGCAGGCTGGACCCGGTGTTCTGTCAACCTCATCAACCTCGCGAACCTCTGACGTCACCGGTAGTGGAGGAGGAGGCGGGGCCCGGTGACGAAGAAGGAGACGGGCCTGGCGACGGAGGAGATCCTCAGGTGGGATCTCGAGTGGGCTCTGCAAGGGGTATAACTAGAAATCACGGGGCCCCATGCAAAATTTTGCTATTGGGCCCTGTGATTTGTAGTTACGCCCCTGCTTACGGGTAATAGAAAACAAAAACGTAATTCAGTAAAAGAAGAAAAGCGCTTTCTTGGACCACTTCTCTCCACATATTTCTCTTCAGAAAGCCTCCTCCCCATTTCTTCTGGTCGGCTCGCCATTCCATTGTCTGGAGGACTTTTTTTGTGAATGTTTCATTGGAGCTCAGGACGGTTTCTGCTCCCGTCCCTCCATAGCAACAGAATTATTCTTATCAAAGTGTCGAGGCAGAGTCCCTGCTCTGTGCGCCAGATCACCCAGTCCTGTCTCATTTCATTACTGTTTTCATGTTATGCCTGAGAAAAGGAGGAAAAAAAAGAAAAAACACGCCGCATATAAAACGGCCAATTCACCACTAGACCGAAGAATGGCTGTACATGATTCATACAATATACTGGGACATAGGAAATAACTTCCTAACTCTGATCCAGAAAAATTGGACCTTTCATTAAAATACACCACCTGCTAAGATGACCAGGAGCACCCCTCCCATAATGAAAACCAAAAATGACTCAAGCTGCCTAATAAAGCTTTGTGAGGGGAACAAAAACCTCAGACCTTGCTTTTGGAGGTTCCGGTGATGTCACTGTGCCTCCCGGGAAAGCTCGGTGCTTAAAATCGTGAAAATACAGAAAAAGCTTGTTGTCTTCATCAGCGGAGCTGTGTAGAAAAATTTTAAAGGAGCACTCTGGGCAGAAGAAAACGTAACCCTTGCAGTGGGGCTACCCCCACAATGTGAGGGTTAAGTGCTCCCTTTTGTCTAATGTCTTAAAAAGCAGAGCTATACTCACCCGATCCTCAGACGTGCCACGTTTTCTTTAGTTGTTGTCAATGGAGCTGACTCCTAGATCACATATTAATTTGTCTAATTTGTCCTCCCCTGGTTAAGGAGATATACATGGTGGTAATAGTTTTTATTTGTTTTAACAATATAGGGGTTGGTGGCATACCGCCGCTGGATGGCACAGAAGAACACAGGAATTCCTATGCTCCTCAGCGCTATCTAGTGGCGGTAATCCTACTCGGCACCATCTAGAGGCGGTAATCCTCCTCGGCACCATCTAGTGGCGGTAATCCTCCTCGGCACCATCTAGTGGCGTTCATCCTCCTCGGCACCATGTAGTGGCGGTAATCCTCCTAGTTACCATCTAGTGGCGGTAATCCTCCTCTGTGCCATCTAGTGGCGGTAATCCTCCTCGGCACCATCTAGTGGCGGTAATCCTCCTCGGCACCATATAGTGGCGGTAATCCTCCTCGGTACCATCTAGTGGCGGTAATCCTCCTCGGCACCATCTAGTGACGGTAATCCTCCTCTGCACCATCTAGTGGCAATAATGCAGTGCAAATGCAGTGCAGTGCATCTTGTTCATTACACTGGGTGGAAAGTTTATGCATGAGTCCCTATGGGTTGAGATAGATCCACCCTTTAAATAGTCATCTCCTGTGTACGTTGGGTGACCTGTGTCCATTTTCCCTTCCCCACTCACCGAACCAGAACACTTCATGCTGCGTGCCCACCAAATCCTTTTACCTCTCAATCTAAGTGTTTGCTGAGAACAAGACCCGCTCTTGTTCAGACCATAACCCCAACGCATTCAGTCATTCTTCCCATCGACCTCCCTGGTCTAATTGTTCTCGGGACAGGTGGACAAGACTTCTAGGAAAAGCAGAGATAGGTCAACTGTCTTTCTCCCGCTTTCTGTCTTTTCTGCCGCTGCCCGTGTAACCGTATCGCAGAGCAGATATCATCACTCAGGGTCCAGAGAATGCGCTTCTTTGTGGCCGTCTCTCAGATAACTGGAATGAAGGTGAAATGGGAAGATGGGGGTATTAAAGCCATCTTGTTTTACAAAGAGTGCGTCGCTGTGCGCTGCAAGTTATACACAACATTCCACCGGCCATTGTCTCATGTAACCAGCGGGGAAACGTTCTGTACAAGAAGGAGTGGGGGGCGGGGAGGGGGGGTTTGGCTTTGGATTACAGCTTGGAGGTATGACATTTGCATTAGAAATCTGGGCATTTTCTGGCATTTCTTTCATTGCTCCAATTGCCGCGCTGAAAGCTTCTTGGCCGGGTGGAGAATATGCATTTTTACTTTCATCTACCCGTACAAAGCTTGTGATTGTCTTTTGCAGGCAGTGTAAGTGTCTATGGTGAGGTTGGAGGACCCAGGAGCGCAGAATGGACATGGGGACAAGCAAGCTGTATTCATTTAGCATCCTTTGAGATTTTATTTCCCCGCCTTATTTCAGTCTAAAATGACACATCAAGCCTTTGCATTCTCCTACACCTAAACATGTCTAGCCATTCCTGGATGAAAAGCAAAGGTTCCACCTCTCACAATCCATGCATTATATAAACTTAATATGTTTTTTAAAGAAACCCTTTCCATTTTCACTACGTAGCTTATTATAGTTCCAAATATGTCATCACTGGGTCTGTGAGCTTCCCCATGCAATGCAGGCAGACCTTAGCTGGTGGGTGGGGCCGGCAGGCTGCTAAAAACATCACAGCACCCTGCCTCAATAATTGTCTCAAGAGCCCTCTGATGCAGGCAGTGGGCTGACTCTTGGGAGAAGTTGCGCTAATAATAAAATGCCTTGATGGGTGGGTGTCAGTTTGGGGGAATGGGTGTTTGTATTTGCATGCAGACCTCCCTAGGTAACACCAACATTTGATGTTGACCCAATGACTGAAAAAAATGAAATCCATTGAATAAAAGGGGCGGGGCAGGGACCGTCAGGCTGGGGAGCAAAGGGCTAGTTGCTGTCCGACGTCCTCCAGCTAGGAAACGAGGCAGACTCTATCTGACTTGCTGCCACGCCTCCTCCAATTTGAGTGACAACAGCTCATACAATAGCCAGCAGGGGAGATTTCTTCGTGCACATTGTTTAGTGTGGATGAGGGAATAGGCAGCTTACTCTTGTTCATCCCACGTGGATAAAGGTGTATGTCTAGCTTTAGCATAGATTTGGTTAGGTCTCTAAAGCCCCCTTCTCGGCAGAGGAGGCCTAAAAAAAGAAGGCAGTACAAGCCACAATAGGTTTTGTGTTCTTAAAGTGTAAGTTCACATCTTAGGTTCTCTAAAAGCCAAACCGCAGTCACTGCACTGGATTTGCAGTTGTGTAGACTTTGTACTAACAACCCCCTAGATTTCCTAGTGGTGTCTCCATATTGTTTACACAATCTGTGCAGTTCAGTGGGCACTGTGTGCACTACATATTACTATGCCATTCAATAGGCATGCACTAATGGACCTGGTGTGACACGCCCCCTCCCCTTCTCTGCAGTACAAGTCTGTGTGAGGGGTGTGGCTGTTACTCAGCTCTGCCAGCACAGGGCACTGGAGAGGGGAGAAGAGGAAGAAGCATAAAAAGGTATTTTATGCCTTTCCCTAGCAAAAATCAGTGAGGTACAGAACTATACAGACATAAAAAAAAAAGCACGAGGCTTCAATTGGACTTTAATGCTCTTGTGATCAGGGCCAGATTTCCCACAAGGCCAACCAAGGCCCGGCCTTGGGGCAGCAGGGAGTACATGGGCAGCAAGTGTGCGGAATTCCTATCTCCCGATGCCTGGGACATGCAATTCCGGGGCGCTGGCCGGGTAGTTGTTTTCTACTTTTAGCCCTGCTTTGGACAAGCAGAGCTAGATGTACAGCGGGGAAGCCGCTGCTTGTTTTGTACAAGTGATCTCAGCGATGTCGCCAAGAACACTTGTATGCAGCCTGCAGGTCTGCCATTCTCCACGGAAAGGGGGGTTGGAGGGTAGGGGGCACATTAAGGAACATGGGAACCTGGCCTTGGGGCAGCAGAGAGAGTAAATCCCGCCCTTCTTGTGTTGTAGAAAATGGGTGATAAAATGGCCACCATGTGATCAGTCACATCCATATTGAATAGTGAGGTACCTACCATGAGCCAGCATGAATCACACAGCCCTCTTCTAGAGTTGTGACCTTTCACTAAAGCAGATTTAATAAGACGTGACCGATGACTAATTATCCCTCTAATCGGTTTCTCAAGAGTTAAACAAGGGGGCTGAAAAGAAATGACACAGATCGGATGTTATATTTGGCCCCATTCACAAGACGGTTGAATAACGGCAAGGTGTGAGAGGATGAATCACTCTGATATCTGGCTGGATGCTGTGGAGTGCTATTGTCGGATGGAGACCGAGCTCTGAGGATTGTCATATTAAGTGTCTCAAGGCTGTTCAATACTGTAAAGTCATTTCAAGGCTTTATACGTATGCATGTTCGGGACCCGCGCATATAATACACAAATAATAATAATAAAAGATGACACAGACACACCAAGTAACTCAAGGGCTCAAAGTATATCTAAAGCACCATTATTCATTTTGAATAGAGTAGGGAATGGTTACAGGAGAATTAAACTCTCCCCTTTATTTACCAGAATCTATTTTAAGGCATCTAAGGACCGCTAAGAAAAATGACACCATATTGATTTTTTGTTTCCGATTATATTCCGTTACATTTAGAAGCTGTAAAAGCCATTCACTCTATTTCAATGCAGCATCCCTGAACTTCCGGTCGCTGGAGCGCTCACTGCATGCCTACAGCCTGGTCACATGACCGCAACTGTCAGGACTATAATTACATGTCTTGGGAACCCCTCCATCATGTTGAGGATTGTTGGGCAGAGTCAACTGAGCATGCCGGTGTGCAGAGCCAGGAATCGGGAGCTCGCTTCTAATGGGGGCTGCGGCGGGGCTCTGTAGGACCCTGCAAAGCTGCGTAGTCATCCAAAAGGCAGAATCACAGGATAATCCATTTTTAAAAGCTGAATACCAGGGAGTGATGAGCTTCAAAAGAAAAGCATAAAGCAAATATTGTAAGTTCTGATGTCTGCTGAAATGCATGTCTTTTTTGCTTGGATGGTTTAATAACACTATAAAAACCTCTGACAGTTTTATTTTTTTAATGGCTGTCCCATTGGAACAATTTGACATCATGTTCTGCCCTGTAGACACAACAGAAAGCGAGATAAAATGTGAAGGGAAATACTTTTAGTTGTCACAACACGTGTCCCCATTTTTAGTGAGGATACAGTCCGTGTACTCATCGCACTCAGAGCCGCTGCTCCATAATTGGAGGGTGGGTGCAACGGGTGGCTTCTGTCAAAATATCATCCTTTACCCATTTTTAGTGAGGGCATGATTGCCAGACAAGTGTCACTATGGTAACTTGCCACCTATCTGTTAATATGGCAGTTAACTTGATGTTGATGCTTGGTGTCATTTTCAGTGTCATATGACTGCGGCATCAAGGGGATGGGACAGGGTCAGCGGACCCAAGCACATGCAACTGAATGGCTTCACACTTTGATTTTTTCTTTTGCCTTGGGTGTTATTTTGCACTACATAGTATAGACAAGCTCTCTGTGCCCACTCGCTCTAGCCGTGAGTAGAGTGCTCCACCAACTCTCTACACCACACTTTGGGTTTTCACCGGTGGCATCCCAAGTCTTCCCCCTCCCACCGTCCGTTCACTGCATCCAAAATCTCTTCATGTGCATCATTCACGTCCCCTGCAGCGTTAAAAGCTGAACCGAGTCTCCTATCCATGTGCCGTGCTTCTATTTATACCACTGAACTTCTCACATCGTTTTCATTGCAGTTGCAAAGTAATGAGTCATTTCATCTCATGGCCAACTTTAAAGGGAATGCATCAGCAAAGCATTCAAAAATTTATGAAAAGTTCTCATTAGATATTTTTCTTTCCTCCACTGATGTGTTTAAATAACCATTTATTTTTCCACCACCTTACGCAATGACTGCAAACACGCTTTGCAAACATTTGGGTAGGAAGAGCGTGAGGATTCTAAGTGGCCTTGTAGGTTTAAAATGAACCCATACTTCAGCTATTCAGTGCATGCCCAGTTTGCCCACCGAAGCTTGGGGAAATATGTGCTACTTCTGGATATAGGAGGCCATGTGATGCTTTCCTTTTCCTCCCATGATGAAAAACCCAGCAGTTTCATGGCCAATCAGAAGGTCCCAGCTGGGTTATGTGGTGGAGAAGGAAGGTCCTAAACCTTTGGTAAGGTGTGTCCCAGCGCTTAGACATGGTTTTTCCCCAAGGCTGTGTGTGGAGGAGCGTGAGAAACAGAATTATTTTGGAAAATGGGCTATCAAGTGAACCTGTGCATATGGCTGTTTGACTGCAGTTCAGCTTTAAGGCCGCATCCACACTTTTTCAATGCGCCGTACAACAACATGTTGTATGTTTGCTTGCCCTTTAAATTTCCAATGGCACTCCAATGTGCATATAAACCGGATGGGCAAAACAAACGCTCCTCAGCGTACTGCAAGGCATGTAATATGAAACACATTCAGTGCAGTAGAATAAAGTAAGGCAGGTGCGTTTATTTTTGGTTTGAAGGCACTTTAAAACTCAATAGGGCTGCTCAATTCAAAGCTTCCTGACATTTCAACATCCATATGTATAATTGTGCATTAAAAAATGCCCACACTGTTGTGATTGGTCCCTAAAACCTTCATTGATGGTTCTAGACAGATCATAGGAGCTCCTTAAACTTTACAACTGATGCCCAACTTTTGAGGTTCTCTCTAGGATTTGTGAATGGAGTTGGCTCCTGAAAAAAAAATCCTGCTGGCTCCTGTATTGGGTATAAATTTCAGATCAATTTTCCATCCCTGGATTCATTGAACTTATTTATTAAAGCCAGGTATACACACTTCAAATTTTGGCTGGTTCTTGATGTCAGCACACTTCCGCCCGGCATCTCTCAATCAGCTCATTGTCAGGGGTGTCACCTCTCCTCTGGGGCGCCGGGCACAGTGTAGGACACGGGGTCTCCTTCGGCCTGGCAGAGCTCCTGACGCCAGGGTTGTGGACTTGACTACGCCTTTGGATTGCCCTCTTGTACCTCGTTCTTGAATCTTCCGGCCCGCTTCCTGCCAGTGGGTTCCTACACCCGCTGTAAGTCCGCGCCACCGCCTGACACTCATTGAGGGAGCTGGTTGGAAAATTCTTGGCAAATTGGCTGCTAGCTCCGCTTGGGTATTCTGACAGCGGGGGATTCCTTGGTTAATGCTTATAAGCGTTGATGGAAGAATCTGTTCTAATTTTTCATTTAGCCCACAGGTTCAACGAAAAAAAAATAGAACCATATATACCCAGCTTAAGTAAGCTTCTTTGCTCTGGTCACTGGAAAGTAGGAAGGACAGATCTCCATAGTCAAGGGCCTACTTTTTGAATGCGGTTGTGTTAAAGGGGTTGCCTAAAAAATTCATACTCGTATATAGGTACTTGCTGGAAACCTGCACCATCATGCTGGTAGTAAAGAAGGGTTCAATGACAGGGACACTTTACATTTTCAATTTCACCTGGAGTGTATCATTTAGCCATGTTAGCAGTGTACGTTTTCCCTGAATTTCCCTTCATCCTGTCTCTCTTGTTGTGTTTGTTGATGTGAGTTGTGTCTGGCAGGAGATTGTCTTGTTATTGGGTCAACAGTCTGTTCAGTCCTTCTCGTTTTCACGCTGTTGGAGCTGTAAGATGAGCTATTGATTCAACACTGAGCCTTCTTCCACATTGCAGCATGTTGAGTGCCAGACATCCTCCTGCATCTTCTACCCACATTTATTGCCTTTTATCAGGAAAGGAGTCGCTGCTGTTGAGATTTACCACTCTTGTGGGAGTAAAAGGGTCTTGTCAAGAGTGCAGCCAGCGCAACTACAAAGGGCGTACCTAATGGTGGCCACACACATATTGATATGCTCTGTTCTCTTAACTGTTTGAACTGAACATAAGTTAGAAACCATAGTCCCTCCATTCATTCAATTTAGCGAGCTCTTGATCTACCCTGACTAATTGATCAGCTGTGGTGAAATTTGGTTGATCGTTTTTGATAGACAAGAAATATCTACTTGCGTGTCAGATCATAAAAGCTATTGATTTAAACAACAGTTTTCAATTGATATTTTACATTTATTAATGATAGATCGTATTTTTAATCAATATCCCTAGTCTATAACAAAGTACCATGTGTTGAGGTTGTTTAACATTGTTGAGGTTGTTTAATGATGATCGATGATTTTACAACAGCTGGAGGGCCGAAGTTTGGCTACCCCTGGTTTAAGACCCCATTCACACTGAGCTACAACAAAATAAGCGCTTTTTCAGCGCTGATTTGAGCAGAGCGACTATGAGCTACATTGAGCTTCTTTGAGCCACACTGCACATTTTGACACGCTACCTGGCGCTTCTTTTGGCATTTTACCAAAGGGACTTTGTAACTGCTTCATTGGGCAATCAAAAGCGGTCTTTGATGTGACATAATTCCTCTTCCTGCTTCCTGTTTTTTTTTGCTGCGGAGAGTGTAATTTCAGGACAAAATGACACTTG
Source organism: Nanorana parkeri (assembly GCF_000935625.1). Classification (NCBI taxonomy): domain Eukaryota; kingdom Metazoa; phylum Chordata; class Amphibia; order Anura; family Dicroglossidae; genus Nanorana; species Nanorana parkeri. The sequence continues at coordinate 605,318 of NW_017307196.1, forward strand.
TGTAGCGCGACATCGCGTTACAATGCCACGCAAAAATGATGGTAATGAGCAACATTGAGCTACTCCATCGAAGTCTATTGGGGTCAAGAAGCACGAAATCCGCCAAAAAATAGCTCGTGTTCAAGCTACAAGCTTCAGCTACAAGCCACAGGCGACATTGACCTTCAAGATGTGAACATCTCCATTGAAATGGATTAGAGGATCTACATTGAGCTTCATATTTGAGCGATTTTTGAGCGGAAAAGGCGCTACAATCGCTCAGTGTGAATGGGATCTAAAACATTTTTGATGCCCATATGAGCAATCTAATTTATCATTATGTGCAAAACCCAAACAGTGTAGCCCACAGCAGTCTGGCAGTTAGCATGTCTAGTGAATATGGCATACCTGCTCAGTTCCTCTGTTTGTCATCGAGGGATAGCTGTATTACTCCAGGGCACCAGGCTAGTTTGAAACAGCGAAATACATTCCATGTGCATCAAAACAAAAGTCTTACATTTTCTTTAGAAAACAGCCACAGCCTGAGTATAAAAGTCTGTCCCCTGCCAGCTTGCTGTAGAGAAGGACCCTTGATCTCTATGTGTAAGCAGTGGTCCCTCTGCACAGGTCTTACACACCCCCTGCATTCCCACTTCAAAGCAAAAATTAGAGATACATTTGACCACAGTGATTGACATAATATTCAGATTAAGGTAACTTGAGTAAAGAGCTGCAGTGCTTCCCGGTTAGAATTGGCGCTTCCTTGGTTGTTTTCACTTGTCACTCTGCAGCCGTCTTGAGTAAAAATACAGGTTTCACTGAAAGGAATTGCCAGCTATTTCTCAACCCTGCAAGCGGTTCACTGAGAATGTGCCTGTTGTGCAGTTAATGACTTCCTAGTCTAAACAAAAACACTAACAAAGCCTGGAATGAATAGACCTTCCATTACTACCCTTCAGGCACAATGCCTGCAAATAAAAGGGAAACATTGTCATTCTGGCAGTTATTTGGGTGGCTGTAGAAAGAACATTTGGGAAGGATTTTGATAGACAGCGGGTGAATAAAGGTGTCTTGTGTAGGTTAAGAATGAGAAGCAATTACTTGATAAGCACACTGACCACTTGGCTATGGCAAGTTGGGTAATCTGTCATCTGGAACATACTGCCTTATACCTTGGGGCTGTCCACCAACATATTGGTTATCAAAGCAGAACAATACTTAAACATTAAAGACTAAAGACTGGGCATTGGTCACCTGGAGCCTTCTTCATTAAGGCTTACCTAGTTGACACCAAAGAGTTTTGATGTGTGGACAGTGTCTGGCAGGCCCCTGGCAACTTAAACTCCAGGCTCCAACATGGACATTAATGCTTGGCCCAGTTGTCCATGCTGTTTGCTTTGGAGAGTGGAGGACGATGTAGGAGGACCCTATTAGTGTCACTATTCTTTGAAGGGACAATTGAGTGAAATGTTTGCCCGCTTGTCGTCCTATTGTTACCTGCTTCCCTTTAAAAGCATCAGACCATTGAAGGTATGCCTTGCACCATAGAGAAGTCATTGTTTGCCTGATCTGACCAAACAAACGTCATCTTATGTCTGTGAACAGCTTTAATGCGAGTTAATTTTGTAGTAGTATAAATTGGTTACAAGCACCTCCAGAAAACGTATTTGTGCAGGAATTCTCTTTTCCCACCTCTCTGCGTGTGCCGAGAAACCAATAACTCTCAGCACTCAGAATTCTGTTGGTTCATCCACCCCACCACAATTTAAAATGAATACAATCACATTACTGGGCATGGGTGTATCCAAAGCTGTATTCTGGGCAAACAACTAAACCAGGGATGAATATTTTAATATAGAATTCAAGAGCCAGTCTGGCTAATCTAGGAGCCAACTCCACAGACAACAACTAGAGGAAACCTCAAAAGTCAACCTGGAGTCAAAACCTGGCTCTTGGGATTTGTACAGCTCTGAGCTATACATGCAGATGACATTTATCTATGGGAATTGTTTTATCTGACAAAAGTTTTTTTCTTTTTTTTCACCATCCAGTCCTGAAAATGTATACAGCTCTGCCACATAGCACAGCCTCGTCTAGAAGGCCAGGAGACCTGATTTTTTTTTTCTCTTGTGCTGCTTCTTGCTCTGCTGTACAGGGACTGCAAGAGACTAATACCAGGTCAAATTCAGAAACCTACACGGCTTACATTTAAAGAAATACATTCAATGATGCATTTATTGAATAGCGAGCTGTATTCATTTGTGTCTTGTCGATACCTACCTGGCCTACCAGCTCTAAAATCAGTAAATCAGGGCCCCACCAGCAGCGAATAAGCTGTATCGGTTCTGGTACCAAGATCTAATTATTTTGTTTGCTAGTATGCAGTTATTTATAAAGTAACGATTGAATTGAAAACCAAGGCAAGGTGGTGTGGTGTCTTCCAGAAACAATGAACAATGTAACAAAAGCCAGTGCTAGGTTATGTTCTGGGAATAAAAAAAGAAAAGGGGACGGGATGTAAAGGTATCCGCACAATTTTCACTTTCAGCGACGGCGCCCGATCAGCGCTCTGTGCTCAATGTAATGCTGAAGCAGGAAATATTGGAGGTGAGAGAGAGGTCACTTGTTAAATAATGGCACCGTAGAGAGCGGGTTTCCAAGTGACTGAACAGAGCTACAAGCCCGGGCGCACTGGCCACTGAATTATACAGGAGCAGAGACAGTGCAGGTTACCTGTCTCCAAGAGTGCGGCATGCTGGGAAAGTGCTGCCACAATCTGGGATATGCTCTGCTCTGTCACATTTAAAAAGGTCATTGCTGTTGAGGAAGCAAAAAGGGCGGCTACCCATAGGAACTAAGATTTCACCTTTTGAAATAATTTTCCGTTTTGAGGTCTCAGGGAAAGCCATTGAAATGAGTAGACCTACAGCTCCTGGTAACGTGATCAGTAGGTTGCTTTACTTTAAAGGAGAACTATAAGGTGAGTGCTTTTCACTCACCTCATAGTTCTAGCCGACCTGTGACAATGAGACTGTCACAGGTCGGCTCAGTAGATCGGGAGGTGAGCGAACACATACCGGTGTTCGCTCACTTCTCGATCATGTCACGGCTCTCTGCCGTGACAGGGGAGGGGATGGATTCCCCCCTCCCCGCTCCGATCCGCCAGTGCTGACTGGTGGAAGGATGGGGGAGGGGGCGGGTACAGCTGGCTCTGCCTCTAGATAGGCAGAGCCAGCTGTCACTCACGCAGCTGGGCGGATCTCGACATCGATGTCGGGATCCGCTCCGGCGTCTCAGTATATACTGAGCTTAGGGTGACGGGAGGACGCTAGTTTGTGTCCTCCCTTTACCCTAAGGAGAACTATGGGGAAAAGCCCTGACCCCATAGTTCTCCTTTAAAGAAAAAGAATAAAGAGTGGGGTTTACATAATAATGATGCAATAAAACAAATAATCCTAATTGTCAAAAAAGAAAGACTGACATTGAAAACTGTAGTCACCCTTACATTAGAGATCAGTGTAAAAGTGGCCACTTACATTGGAGATCAGTGTAGAAGTGGCCACTTACATTGGAGATCAGTGTAGAAGTGAACACTTACATTGGAGATCAGTGTAGAAGTGACCACTTACATTGGACATCAGTGTAGAAGTGGCCACTTACATTGGAGATCAGTGTAGAAGTGGCCACTTACATTGGAGATCAGTGTAGAAGTGGCCACTTACATTGGAGATCAGTCTAGAAGTGACCACTTACATTGGACATCAGTGTAGAAGTGACCACTTACATTGGAGATCAGTGTAGAAGTGACCACTTACATTGGAGATCAGTGTATAAAGCAACCACTTACATTGGAGATCAGTGTAGAAGTGACCACTTACATTGGCAGGAGATCAATCTACTACAATTTTTTTCTAAATAAATCCCTCACAATCTCTGGAGGAATCTCTTCTATGGAACATTGGTTGAGGAAAGCTGTCCTAAAGCATGATCCTGCACATCTGAGAAAGGCGGGTGGGCTGCTATGGATATAGATATATTTCTTTGCTCATCAGGAGTTCTACCCCTTCCACACTACAGTATATCCAAAACTTTAAGAAAACGTTTCGGCTACACATACACTTTTAAAGAACTGGGCGGTGTCCACCTCGAGCCCCCTTCTTTGCAGCGTATCATGTTCTCCAAAAGGACAGGTGCACTTTTGTATCTTTTGTAACTGGTTGGTGTAGATGGCCTGGACAGACCAGTCTTGTTTACAGCTATAATCCAGTTAACAATACTGCTATTGTGTTCCTGAGACCTGATGTTTGTAATCCCTGTGGAAACACCAAAGGCAAGATTACAGTAGCAGTCTGTATCGCTTCCAGCCATGTAGGCAATAGACTTTGCTGGTAGATTTCCATTCTCGGACAGGAATCCCCATAAAGAACAACCTGTACTTTGCCCATTCAAAACAACAGGTTTGCTTTAAACCCCCCAACCCCATTCTTAGCATCTCCGCAGCTCCATTGAGCACCAGGAACCGAAATAGGATATCCCTGATACGTCAGGGTACGGAGGAGCATGTGTGGATCTGATTTATCTATGTGTGTCTAGTAACTATATTAGTGTATTGTATAGAAAATATGTTGTTTCAGCAAAACATTTGCAGATCTCTCATGGGACGTACAAAACCAACAGCGCCAACTATGGCTCCTGTGCACTTTGGAATTATATGGGGTTGTGGCATCTTTTGCAGATACTCAAGTCTTTAAAGTATATCTAAACCCAATCTCTGAAATCTCATACAAGTTTTAAGACTTTATTTTTAAATGACATTTTAAACATTTTAATTTTTGCAGCTTTCGTGAAAATGAGACCCATCGATCCTGCTTGTTCAGGCACTTATAGGATGACCATGTTCTGTCCCCGACTCCCAATCGTACTTCTGTGTTGTCATTGTCCTTGAGATTACAAGGCGCCCTTTTTGTTTTAATCATTTTTGTTAATTTTTCAAGGTGAGGCATAAGAACAACATCGTCCTCCCCGGGGCAGTTTAACAACAGACAAAACATATTATGGGAAGGTACAGCTTGTAGAGAAATGGGGATCAAACAATGGGTTGTCTGTGTTCAACCTATAGATGATGTGAGCTTCCCAATAGTGGGAGTGGGAAGGTCTGATAGCTTGGACTGATACTCAGACAGGAAGGAGGTTAGGTTATGGGAATGGATACCTGTAAGAAAATAAGTGGGGGAAATAAGGGAATGAGAGAAAATGGGGAATGTTAAGGTGATGGGGGGTAGTGGGAGACCTGTATGGAAGGGAAATGAGAGGGGAAGGGTACAGGAAGTGGGGTAAATGAGGGAATATGGGAAGGGTAAGGTGGAGGAGGGGATAAGATGTGCCCCAAGGACTTAGGGCTTAGAGTAGGACAAGGCATTTATAAATAGCAGAGGCTAGAAGGGTTCAGAGAGAAGAGCACACCATGGAGTAAGAGTTCCCAAATTTGCAAAAAATGTAGGTTGTCAGTCAGTAAGGGTACTGAATAGTTTCTCTATAATCAGCAGCGTGTTCATGCACTCTACATATTTCTAGGGTTCCTTGAGCTGTGGCTGATTGACCTCCCATCTTATGGTGCCAACAGAGTTCCAGGTCCAGAGTCAATGGCATGACACTAGGGATGTTCAGATACCAGTGCCGATGCTTGGTATTTTCACGAGTGCTGGCAGCTGTGTGCCTTAGGTAGTCAGCCCTACCTGTATGACATTTGTGTTTGCTGAAGCACTGTGTATTATAAACTATTGCATTTTTTTCTTTTGTTACTTCCTGTAAATTACAAGGTGACCTTTCAATGCACATTACGCAGACGTAGTCCACTGTTGTCACCTTTTAGTAAATCCATCTTGAGAAATACCATGCAGCCATCACTGGAGTGCATGTAGTCAGGAAGTGGCTGCAAAAAAACGGCAGGAGATCAGTCAGATACAACAAAGTGTTAAAAAAAGAAAAAAATGCAATAGTTTATAATACAAAGTGCCTAGAAACATGTGGATAAACTGTATGGTTCCACAGAACCCTGGTTGAGAAGTGCTGGTATAACCCTTCACTAATTAAATCGAAGCTAAATAAAATGTTTTGGCTCGAGCTACATTTTGAGAGCTCACCATTAACTTACATGTAGAAAAGTCAGACTTTGTGATCACAATGATGTGATGTAGGAAGATCTACCCAAGCACCATCAGCCTAAAGCCGGTCAATCACCATTTATCTGGCCGATCTTGAATGTTTCACTAACATCAAGATGCTGCTTTGTCTATGTCGATAGTGACTAGATATGAATTCATGGGAATTATGAAGGTTTATGTCTTTGATCTTAATTGCAAGAAAAGAAAACTTGTATACATACTTCTGCCATCTGTGTGACATTGCTAATCTTCTGTACGTGATTTCAGAGTCTTTGCTGTGCGTGTAAACTTGGGTCACACCCAATCTATTCACCGTTCTCAAGCCTGGTCACCCACAATACTTCTTTGACTGCATTGTTGATGGTCATGATTGTTTTACAAGTGTGTTGGCCTCTTTTCATTAATGGGATTGTTTTACTGTCTTTTTGTCGTTTATTGCTGTTGCGTCCCATATTATACTGCTAAGCGTATGTCTTGGCGTCCTCGGCTTTTCTACTAGAACAAGGCTGAGCAATTCTGAGGCAGCCAATGTCATGAGAAGTGCTACGAAAGTGAAAACATATAATATTCATATACTTACCATCTAATGTATACTAGATAAATACAGTGGGGTGGGCTGTGAAAATATGCAAGGTTAAACAATTAGAAGTCTAGAAATTACACTTGTTTTCTGGCCTTTTGGCTTTGCATAGTCCGTGTTGTTTTAAGCTCTCAGGTTTTGTGATTAGTGCTGAACTTCAAACCTGGCCAGCACCAAAGGCCCCATTCATAAGCTCCTCTTCGTATATCCCCTGCTTATGCTTTGTGCTGAGATGTGAGGGAATCTAGGACAATGATTGTATTAAAACAAAGCCAGCAGTTGTTTGGGGATATCAGAGGGTGCGGGTTGTCGGGCCCTATGAGAACGGCCTTGGCTCGAGTTCTTTGTCACATTAATTGGATTTTTAGCTGAGTTGAGGCCAGCAGTAAGGAACACAAAATTTTGTTTTTTTTTTGGGGGGGGGGAGGGGGGCGGGTGCAAGGTCAGGTCAGACCGGATGGGAAGATTTACAACGTGACAATAAACATAAACTGATGGGTTCATGAAGGGCTGAAAATTCCACAAATCAACACATCTGAGATCTCAGGGAGGTTTTGTTGTTTAACAAAACGAGGTCAATTGGTAGAGGGAAGGTAGGGGGCACTGAGGCGTTAAAGTGCTTAAAATCTCTCTCCCTCTAAAACATGTGTTCATCTTAAAGCAGACCTAAACCCCGTCTTGTCTATGACCCACCTTCCATGTCCCATCTAACCTAAGGTGCAAATAATGACCATTTAACTGGCTTGTTCTGGTCTTATTAGCCATCAGCCTGGGTTTTAATTTGGCTGCCAGGCCTATGCCTGCAAGGTAGAACTATCACACTTTCCACCTAGCACTACAATACTGGAGAGTGCAAGGGCTCATGCTGCGCACGTATGCCTGCACCTGTACAACATAAATTCAGTCATGTTCCCAAACGACCTGTCTGTGTGCAGTGTTGTATGTCAGTGCACATGTGCGGGTGTACTGAAGTACTGCCGTATACCTGCCTACAGCCACATACAGCCATTGACTTACATGGAAGGCTGTACGTAGCACCTAGGGAAGTTGGAAAATGGACTGGTGTCAGCAATGGGTTTAGGTCTGCTATAAAGTGGACTATCAACAATGTGACCAGGCTATAGATAGTCAAATATGTACATATTTTTAACAATCAGTAAACAAGCTTTGAAACAAACTCTCACTGGCATCATTAGATGTAGGTATTATGGAGCAATTGATCCTTAAAGTTCACAGCGGATGCACCAAAGTCATTCCTGTTGGTTCTCTCAGCTGTATGAACTGAGCTGCTGAGACGATGACTTGATGGATATCACTTTAAGGATTAATTACTCTACAATGTCTGCAGTTACAGAGGTCCATGAGGACGTGTTTTAAAGCTTCTCTTACCCTTTGTTAAGAATGTATAAATGCCCATTGCCTAGCCACAGATTCATTTTCAGAGTTGTTCTGTTTATTTTTTTAAACTAGACCATTGGAATAATGTAGGTCCTGTCTGTGGCAATTATTGAGGGGTTTGTTTTTATTTTCCATGCGGGGGAAATGTTTTAGTTACCATAGTAACACCACGGTGTTCTTTTTCCCCCCAGAATATGGCTATTTTTTGCTTTTAGAGCCTTGTTTTTTTTTTCTTTTGTAGGATGCTTTTTAATTGGAATTGATGATGCTTATCTAAAAGGACATGGTGCGTGCAGGCTTTTGTCTTTTCTGCATCAGGTATTGAATGTTCCTTCTTGGTTGTCTAACAAAAATGTTTTACAGTGTTTTAGAAGCCTTTTTTTCCTTTTTACAATATTGGTGTTAAAAGATGTACAATTTCAAAAAGTTTGGTCAGTGTGTCCTTAGAACAGTCATACCTCCTCACTTGCCCCTCCCTTTTAGATTGTAAGCCCTCAGGGGCAGGGTCCTCCTTACCATCTTGTCTTGTATTGTGATTGTAATGTCTTCCTTATATTGTAAAGAACTGCGCAAACTGTTGGCGCCATATAAATCCTGTATAATAATAATTTCCATGCATACGCATGAATGTTACTTTGAGGTACCCTTAAGGTACCAGACTCTGACAAGGAACCCAAGAACCCAAAGCATCCCGGGTACACCCATAGAAAAGCAAGGATATGCAGATGGTCCGTTGTGGAGGGCCCAGAACCACCATGGAGGAGTAGACTCAACAGAAGGGTGAAGATTATAAAACTTAACATTCTGCAACCTACCCCCTTACTTTGAATCATCATGATGATGGTATGGAAACAACAGGTGATCAAGCTCATAAATTTTGAAGAACATTATATACTCTCTTTAAGTCGTCTTGCCTTACTGAAACAAATATAAAGGTTACAAGCGGGAAGTTTTACTAGAGGTAACATAAAAACTGAAGCACCTTCCAGATGGTGTCATCTTAAGACACTACTCAGCCTTTTGACCTCTCCTAGTACGTAAGGACCAAACTTCACAAACCACTTTAATCTTATGCCACTGGGTGATATGAAGCAGAACTCTGGCCAGACATTCCCTACTTGTATCCTAAACAAAAAAAAGTTTTGCCCTTAGATCTACTTTTATATGACACTGACATGTTTTACAAGCTTGCTCATCCATGTGTTTGTTTTAAATGCAGAGATTTGTAGACTAGCCTTTAGAAGGCACTCTCTGTAGTTTTGGACGGTGCAGTTACTTTGTTTCCCATCTTAGCAACTGTGGAGATATCTGCCATCTGGGAGTGCAGTGGTCTAAGACAGTTTGCCAATTTACATTGCGAGGAGAAGCAGTAAAGCACAACCATTGAGCAGCACTGCAGAGGAAGAAGGGGAGGCTGCACATGACATGATCACATGACCCCATGTACATAGAAAATTACAAATTATACATACAAGCATGGCTTTTGAAACATTTACAAGCAGAGGTGAGGTTAATTACATCAAACGGATCTGTTATGTGTTTTACAATAAATAATAAGAGTATCACCTTACAAGAGGACTCAAGGAACCAAGAAGCCATCCAGCCGAATCAGTGTGTAGTATAATAAACACTTCTTAAAATAGAAGGTATCCACGTTTTTCATTTCATCGCAAATCCCCAAAATAAGAGCATTATTCCTCACTTTTAGGACAGTGGGTAGAGCCATCCAAATCATTCCTTTATACCCAATCAACCCGATGCACATCCAGAACCTCTGGTGTATAGTACAAATCTAGCCTAATCATACAGAGACATTTATTCCAAACGGTATACAGCTGTTTAAGGCTTTTTGGCCATCATCAGTCCAGTGTACGGAAACTAGGGATGCAACGATATTAGTATCGGCGCCATTACAGAGTCAGCATGGAGCTGGCCAAACAGCATGTAGCTTCCCTACCAATCAGGAAGCCGGGCCGTGAGTAATGACCCGCCTCCTGGCTTCTTGATTGGCCGCCTGCTTCAAGTTGATTAGCAGGGATGCTGGCTTCCCGGCCAATAAGCATGGAGCCGGCCAAACAGCATTGAGGCGGCTCCCAGGGCAATCAATCAAGAAGCTGTGCAGCGGGTAATGACACATTGCCCGGCTTCCTGATTGCCTGGGAAGCCGGCTCCATACTACCAGAATTGCCAATATCGGTACTCAGTATCGGCGAGTACCAAAATATAAATATTGGTACTCGATACCGAAAAAACGGTATCGGTGCATCCCCAATGGAAACCATGGTTTCTATTGAGTAGAGTTTGGGACCCAAAAAGACAGTATAACCATACAAGTTATGGTGAGAAGAGACTAAAGGAATCAAAAAGACTTCCAACCGAATCAGAGCACTGTTAAGAAATCTTTACTGTGCTATACAATAAACAATAAAAAGACTAAATGTTCCCTGTAACTCAACCGCTTCAGTGTTCAAGGACCTTCTTGACTAGTTAATAAGTAACAAGAAGCCCGTGAGTTTTCTTCTGTCCCTGCAGATCTCCCTGAATATGTTTACTGGATTCCAGCTTATATAAAGGGAGGAAGTAAACATTGCAGGATTATATGGGATGAATATCTAAGTAGATTACATTGGAATTAATTGGCTTTAATTATTTCCAAGATTTCAGTTGTGCACCTGGTGCTGCTGTAATTGTTACACACGTGTATCTATAAATGTATGTTTTACAGAATAGACTCGGCGCTATGTCTACCAATGCACACTATTATCTAAATAATGAAATGGAAATATACACTACAATATTGGTCTTACTCCATAAACAATGCGGTTTTGGTGCCAAGTGTAAGGTATGCATAGCAGCTAGAGTACATTGGTGACTTAAAGTGTATGTATACAACAGTCATTTATTTATTTTATTTGCTACCTTTTGGTCCATTTAAACTACTATTGAAAGGATTTGTGTTATATCTGGGCAGCACAGAATCCCAGTGGTTGGCACGCCTGCCTTGGTTCCAGGACATTAACTGCATGTTCTGTGCTTGTGTGGTCTTCCTCTGGGTTCTCTTGTTTCCTCCCACAATCCAAAGAATGCTGGTAGGTTAATTGCCCCTTATATTGAGACAGGGACCCTTATATTGTAAGCACCTTGAGGGCAGGGGCTGATGTGAATGTACAGCAGGTAATGTGCTGCAAAAATTGATGGTGCTATACAAATACCTATAATCGATAAAAGTGCAAAAAAAAAAGTTGATCCTGCTGGAAATCTAGTGAGTTGATAACTTCCTGTGCTGTCTGCTTTTAGTTAGCATTGTTCCCATCTGTCTCCTTTTTTTCCCTTTTATTTTTACAAGGTAGTCCTAACACACTTTCGATCTTGGGGTGATAGTCCTGCTCCTCCATAAGGGCATGGTGAGTGAGTGTTGTCACATAAGGACAGGAAGTGTATTATAGGGAGGATGGCCAGGGGAAAATAAAGGGGAAAAAGCCTAACAAAAAGTATTGCAGCCACCACGCCACAAAGTCTGATACGGTGCAATCTATTTTGTTTGCTCTTGGGCTTAGGAATACTATGAAAGGATCCTGTCATTCTTCTCATTAAAGGAGAACTATGAGGTGAGTGCTTTTCACTCCTGTGACAATGAGACTGTCACAGGTCGGCTCAGTAGATCGGGAAGTGAGCAAACACATACCGGTGTTCGCTCACTTCTCGATCCTGTCACGGCTCTCTGCCGTAACAGGGGAGGGGCTGGATTCCCCCCTCCCCGCTCCGACCCTTCAGCGCTGACTGGCGGAACGGATGGGGGAGGGTACAGCTGGCTCTGCCTCTAGGTAGTTTGTGTCCTCCCGTTACCCTAAGGAGAACTATGGGGAAAAGCCCTAACCCCATAGTTCTCCTAAGGCTGCAGAGGAATAGAGAAGTGGGGATCCACTCAAAAAGAATCTGATGAAAATGTTAACTCTGTTCCACTCTATCCCCCCCAAAAAAAAGTTATATAAAATGAATATATGAATTATATATTACAATATAAAATGTAAATGACACCAAACCATTCTAGTTTCCCTTTGAATGGCTGCCTCGCTTTGCCAACATTCGCAGCTTGCTTCACATTGATTAGATGAATGTCTAGCTGCCGCGCGAGTGACGGATGCGGGAAACCTTCCCTGACTCTTTAGTTACATTTAATAACATTAAAAGATATAGGAAGAGGTCCCATCCATCTTATTCTGCTGTCTGAGCTCTCTCGCGGGGCCAATGCTGTGTTATGGTAAATGTCTTGCTCTAATCAGTCACTGCAGGATTTCATTCCAGCTGCATTGTTAACAGTCCTATTGTGAAAAGGCCACGTAGGTGCGCCGGCTTCCCGGGGAAACCTCAGGTATAATGTAGATATTGCTGATTCTGGAAATTGTCCCGGAGAGGCTTCAGAAAACCTGCAGGATTAAGACAGACAGCTGGCGCTAAACTTCCACTGCTGGCGGAATGTGATGGATATCTGTTTTGTCACTTAAAAGGTAACAGGAAGTTCCTCGCTGTTTTGAAACAATCCCAAAGTGGTGAGTTGCTATGTTATAGTGGATATGTGCAGTTCAAAGTGCCCTTGGTTTTTAAAATGTATCCGCTCATATTTGTGCCCTTAAAGAGACACTGTCACTATGTCCATTTAGCGCAACGTGACTGTGTCCGATGTAAAGGGGCCTCCCAGACACCTTAATACTCACCTCCCCCAGCACTACCCCACCTCTCTTTGCGCTACCTTAGGCGGCGAAAATACTTTGTGCTGAGGAAGCATGTGACCGCTCTTGGGTCTACCAGCCAAATAGGCTTGAGCTTCCTCCCATGATATAGGGGCTGATGTCATCGTCCCCCCCACCAGCCTCTGACACCAGCTGACCTCAGGAGCTATAGCGCTGGGTGTGACGGTACCATGGGCATGGTGAATTTTAAGGGGCTGGGGTGGCCCTTTTACAGGCATTGTCAATTTTTCCTCAAAGTGGCTGTCTCTTTAATTAAGTTGGCCATATACTTGTCCTTTTTCTCATTCAGTCCCGTGGGCTCAACGAAACAATGCGATTGATTTTAGATAGAGGTGGAGTCGGGTGGGCTGAGTCAACCCCTGGCTTCTTTAAGGTCTTGTATCTTCATGCCATAATTCCTAACTCAATTACTGCCCACCTGGACGTTTTGAGTGTCTCTACCCAGCTTTGTGTGCTTCAGCTCCTCTTGTTAGGCCCCTTTCACACAAGTGGTCCGATGGGGTCTGCCTGTCAGTTTTTCAAGCTGACCTGATCGGATGTCCAATGTTAGTCTATGGGCAGCCGTGTGTAAACGCACGAGCGTCCATTTATACTTGGTGGCCCTCGACTCTGGCCAGGTCTGGAAAAACAAACTGATCAGAGATCCATTTCGCTGGACCTGATCGTGCTGGATTGGGGGTAATCTGATGAAAAAGGACACATGTCCATTTACATTCAATTCCACATAGACCGACATGGGGTCCGGTCATTTTAGTTTGACCAGACTCCAAACTGAATGGACATGGATGTCACAGCAAAACTGAATGGACATGGATGTCACAGCAAAACTGAATGGACATGGATGTCACAGCAGTGACATCCGCTATATACTGCTCTGATCAGGAGGGGATCTTTGCATGGATCCCCTCCTTATTAGCCCGCATGAAAGGGGCCTTATGTTATCCATGATATAAAACAAAAATACATTATGAAGTATGGGGGAGATTGTAGAAAGCCTGTTACATGTGACTGCTATGGATTATACAAAACTCACAGGTAAACTGAGTACACATCCTGCCCTATAGTCTGGGCCCTCACATCAGAAGCTATAATTACAGGTGTTTGTGGAAGCACAGGGTATATTGCTATTAATTAAAGAGCACATTCTAGGAAAGTGAAATAGATGTAAGGGTTCCACTTCCGTGTGGCAGGAAACAGCATTAGGAGAGACATAGATATTGATGCTACAGACAGGAATCCGGCCTTGCAGATCTAAGACGGGAAACAATATCACAGATGACTTCCCAGGTGTGTTCCACTTGAATCTTTTCTGCTGTGTGCTATGTAATACTACAGTGGATGATGGTTTACCTGATCATCACTACTGCCTATATGGGCCAAATTATGTGGAAACCGCTTCAAGTTACTAAGTTCAGGTGTTTTTAGTGACGGGTACTGCTAATGCTATAGCACAAAGACAACTGTGAACTTCTAACCTTGGATGAACAGTTTGGGAAAGGTCCTTGTCTCTTTCTGCACGACTGTCCTCTGTGTACAAAGCCATCTCCATAAAGACTTGGTTTGATGAGTCTGGTTTGGAGGAACTCAAGTGGCCTTCACAGAGCCCTGACCTCAACCCTACTGAACACCTTTGGGATGAATTAGATGGCCGATTTGCCAGCCAGGTTTTCTCATCCAACATGAGTACCTGTCATTTGGCTTGATGGGCACAACTTTCCACAGAAACACTCTAAGATGATGTGCGCAACTCTATAGTAATGCCCATGGCTTTGGAATGAGATGTCCAGCAAACTCAGATAGGTGTGATGTGGTGCGAAAGTATCCACAGACTTTTGGCCATTTTCAATCCTGGAGTATTGGTAGCTGGGTGTTACTTCTACCCCTTTTACAGCTGCCCCTGATGCGCCGCTAGATTCCCCCATATGGAAATCTAGTTGGCTGTCATTTTAGTTATTGTTGACATTGTCTCATCAACGTCAGCGAATATTGGCGTTGTCATGCTATGGCAACAAGAACACAAGCTATAGCGAGTACAGGTAAATCTCATGATGGCTCGAAGGTATCTCTTCAGGGATAACTGACGTGGATATCCCAGAAGGATGTAGGCAGCCCCAGCTGAAAGGTCCATTTTGAACGAAGTTGGTGACATAGGAGTGGTGTGCAGCCGTGTGAGCAAAAGCCATGAACTTTTGAATGTTTCACTTGTTACAAATTTAAACTTTTAAAGTCTACGTGAAGTATGAAGTGAGTCGGAACTTTTACATTTGCACTTCCAGTTCAGCAGATTGAAGGAAGTGCAGAGAGCAAAGGTGAATTCCACCCCTCCGGGATATTAGAATCCGCACGCACAGGTATGCAGATGTTTACATAATATGTGTAAGTATTACAGCGTGTAATTTCATGCAGGATCCACCTGTATTTACACTATAATTTTCCTACAGGAACTCTTAGTCACCTTTAAGGAAAGCTGCCGTCAGCTAGCCATAAGTACAGTGTTAGCATCTGCAACTAATTTCCCAAATTTTATGGTCGTTGCACTTAAAGCTGAACTCTGGGCACAAAACACTTTCATTTAAATATATTCCTGAATAGCCACAAGGGATATAAATCCACTCCGTGTGCAACAAATACACTTATATCACCTTGTAAAAGTTACAGTGACATCAACATTGTGCTGTACATAGTCTGTGCAGAGAGCAGACTTGTGGGAGGGACCCAGCAGCTCCACCCACTACAGGTTGTCTGCAGAAAACTACAGGAGGGGACGGAGACAAGACCGGTCACCCTGCACAAGGAGAATGCAGCAAGACCACAAAACCAGTCACCTTGCAGAAAGAAAAAGAGCAGCAGTGACCGGTCTTTATTTTATTACAGGAGGGGGCGGAGACCAGACCAGTCACCCTGCACAAGGAGAGAGAGTAGCAGTGACTGGTCTTTATTACAGGAGGAGGTGGAGACAAGACCAGTCACCCTGCACAAGGAGAGAGAGCAGCAGTGACCGGTCTTTATTACAGGAAGCTCCAAGTCTCACACTGGATTACTGCACAGATCTGGAAGAAATAGACAAAGCTCACCAAGATTCAAGATGGAATACACATGGTTCCTGTATTTAGACAATATTTGCTTATCCAGGAGTTCAGATTTAAGGTGATTGTAGCTGTATTGGTGTATTTACAAAAGTGCAATTGAGTACTGTCCTTGATACAAAGGGAAAGTTCGCCTTCCCCCTTCCAAAGGGATTATTCCCCTTCCACCTTCCAAAGGGAACATTCCCTTCCACCTTCCAAAGGGAGCGTTCGCATTCCCCCTTCCAAAGGGAACATTCCCCTTCCACCTTCCAAAGGGAACGTTCGCCTTCCCCCTTCCAAAGCGAACGTTCGCCTTCCCCCTTCCAAAGGGAACGTTCCCCTTCCCCCTTCCAAAGGGAACATTCCCCTTCCACCTTCCAAAGGGAACGTTCACCTTCCCCCTTCCAAAGGGAACATTCCACTTCCACCTTCCAAAGGGAACATTCCCCTTCCACCTTCCAAAGGGAATGTTTGCCTTCCAAAGTGAACTTTTACCTTCCCAAGTGAATGTTTGCCTTCCCCCTTCCAAAGGTAATATTCACCTTCCCCCTTCCAAAGGGAATGCTCGATTTCCAAAGGGAACGTTTGCAGTTCCCCTTCCAAAGTGAACGGCCTCTATTTGTTTATTGAATCAAATACTTTTGTCCTTTTTTTTAACTTTAAACATATCAGTGTCCCATGTCAAACTTTTATCAACAGGGGAAAAGGGGGGAAAAAGCAGTAAGGTTTAGCAGGCAGAAAGTGCTTGGTAGACTCCTCGGCAATTAACCTTTATAACCATGTCCCTCGGTTTACAAAGTGCTTGGTAGACTCCTCGGCAAGGAACCTTTATAACCATGTCCCTCGGTTTACAAAGTGCTTGGTAGACTCCTTGGCAAGGAACCTTTATAACCAGGCCCATTGGTGTACAAAGTGCTTGGTAGACTCCTCGGCAAGGAACCTTTATAACCAGGTCCCTCTGTGCACAAAGTGCTTGGTAGACTCCTCTGCAGATGGGGTTAAATTCCTGGCACAAACCCGCTCAGAAATCTGTTCGAGTCTATCTAACTGCCTCGCAGTCGGGGGTCTGACTTTCTGCGGCTCTCCTCTGGCTCCTTCTAAAGTGGAAAGAATTGGAAATCCAATTTCAGATTGAAGTTCCAAAGAGCTGTAGGACGGAAGGCACAGATTTAATGGCCGCTGGAACGAGTTATACCGAGAAACACAATCCTTTATAAAAGGAGAGATGTGACCGGTTCCAGCAGAGGTGCTGTCATTTCAATGTTTTCCAGCACGCTCACCAAAAACTCCCTCCAGTGTCTCAGCCGAAGACAGAATCACAAAGAGCAGAATGGGGAATGGCTCAAATGAAAAGAAACTTGGGGGGGCGGAGCGGATCCTACACTGCTTATGTAAAGCTGAACTCTGAAATAGGCAAATGTTGTCTAAATACAAGGGTCATGTGTATTTTTTCTGGAATCTTGGTAAACTCTGGGCATTTTTTCCAGATCTGTGCAGTAATCCAGTGTGAGACTTGGAGTTTCCTGTAGTAATAAAGACCGCTCACTGCTGCTCTCTCTCCTTGTGTAAGTTGACTGGTCTTGTCTCCACCCCCTCCTATAGTATTCGGCAGGCAACCTATAGTGGGTGTGGCCTGTTTAGTCCCTCCCACAGCTCTGCTATCTGCACAGGCTATGTGCAGCCAGATGATGATGTAATTGCTACTTTTGCAAGGTGATGTCTGGGTTTGTAAAGTCATTTGGTGGATTTACATGCTTTGTGCTATTGAGAAATATATATAAATGAGTCTTGATGCCCTCAGTTCAGCTTTAAAAAAGGCGATTGTTTATGATACTCAGTATTCGAGCAAACAAAATATCATTCCGTTGGGGTTTACAGCTAATCATATGGAAGTATATACAGGACTCCAGCTTACTGTTCGGATCGTTTGTTCTTCATCTTGGCATGTCTAGAACACCGCAGGCCAGCTTGATGACAAATCCTTTTATTAATGGGGACTGTGTGTTCTGGGAATACTTCATGCACAGCCTGTGCTTCTGCAGGCCATGGGTTCCCAGCTCCGCCTTCACAATGCATTAACAAACTGCACTTTATTTAGTTATGGCTTACATATACTTTAAAGAGACCCTGTCACAACTCTAAACTATATCCTTACTTAACTCTCCCTCTGCCAGCGCCAGTAAACTTTGCTTCGTTTGTAGGAAATGGTTCCCTGGAAAACTGGGCAGTGAGAACGGGAAGTATCCCCCCTGTTCTTTACAGATTCGTGTTGGCTGGATATAGCCTAGGTACGTTAACATATAGTAGCAATTATATAGGAAATGGAAGATTCTACTACAGATTTCTGTGCTGTATGAGCTGTCATGCTGAGCTGGTGCTATAATAATGAAGGCCTGTATGACTCACAGCGGGTCTGGAAGTCATTAACTCTTATGTGTTACATTCCGAGGACTCTCTCCTGTACAAATGTCGGCATTCCAAGAATGAGCCACACTTGCTAGTTTACTGCAAAGGAATCCTTTCTTTTTCTATATGAACTGAATGCTTTTCATGGAGGGACAGACATAGAAAAATGTCCCGAGTCAGCTTTTCATGCTGGTTCTGGATCTGCCCATGCAAACTGTAGATCCTGTAAAAAGCAGTGATGAAAACCTAAATTGAAGAATGTATAAATGTCAGAAATTGAAACTAGGAGGTTTTTTTGTGGATGGGATTCATGTTTAAGAAAGACCAGGGTTCCCATTTTGAGGTTTACTGATGAGTGCTGGAAGGGATCCTATACAGGTTCTGGACTTCTCAGCTTCTGGAGGTACTGGGTAATGTGCTGGTGCTCCAGACTGGTGGCTTTGGTGTGGGTGTGTGCAGTGAGAATCACATGAAATAAAGTCATACACTGGAGGCTTCAGTTTCAGACTTTAATGGTCCTTCATGGGTAAGAAGGACCAGGGTTCCTGTTTTGGGGTTCACTGTTGAGTGTTGGAAGGGACCCTATACAGGTCCTGGACTGTTCAGCTTCTGGAGATACTGAGAAAAGTGCTGGTACCCCAATCTGGTGGCTTTAGGGTGTGTGCGATGAGAAGCATGTCAAATGAAGTCCTACATGGAAGGGTTCGGTTCCAGACTTTATTGGTCCTTAATGTGTAAGAAGGACCAGGGTTCCCATTTTAGGGTTTACTAATGAGTGGTGGAAGGGACCCTGTACTGGGCCTTGACTGCTAAGTTTCTGGAGGTAGCAACATGCCGGCACCCCAGACTGGTGGCTTCAGTGTGTGTGTGTGTGTGTGTGATGAGAAGTGCGTCAAATGAGTCATACACGGGAAAGTTTGGTTCTAGACGTCATTGGTGCTTCATAATTAGAATACAGCCAATGCATTTAGGAGGATTCAGGCTCGTCCTCTTTCGATGAAGATTTAGGCATATGTCTTGGACTCATTTGGGAGACCACGTTGGAGTATTTAAGTTGTAGTAGAAGGGGAAGCCCATTTTCACTGAAACACTATTCTAAAGCACGAATAAAGTCTGGAACCAAAACAGGAACTGTGCTGCTTGTAGAATCTGATTTTCCCTGACATTGGGATTGATCTTTGTACTTTGCTTTGCCTGTGGATGGACTGAAGAAACTCAGCTATTATATACATTGTATTATATAAATAGGGGCCGATATATAAAACTTCCTAGAAAGCATAAGAATTTCCTGTGCCGAGGGGCAATGGAAATTCCTATGCTGCTCGGCTCCATCTAGTGGCCATAATGATGTGCAAACGGCATTCGCTCAGCTGTACACTGCATGAAAAATGTACACATCAGCCCCTTAGTAAGAGGCAAAGATGCAGCAAGTCTCACACAGGGCAGAAGATGACCGCATGTTTTTAGGTGTACCGGAAATACCATTTTTTTACTAACCAAGGAAGAGCAGTACAGGAGAGGCAGTTCTTTCTATTACTGCGTTCTGGTGGCAGGTTCCCTTTTAAGTCTGAATTTCATGAGTGCCTTAGAAAAGAGACACGGCACCATAGGGGAGCGGGTCATTCTTGGTAGAGAATTAAATTTGGTCTGTGTGAATTGTAAAGAACCCGGTTGAAAGGGACCCTCGCGCTGCCGTCGCCGAGGAAATGTAATCCTTCAGAGGCTGGTGGTGGACTGTGAAGTTGGATCTTTCTGTTAATTTGCTTTGATACCTTGCCATTCTCAAAGACGCCGCAACCTCTAAAAGTTTAGTTCAACTTTTTATTTTTTTCCCTGCAGTTGCTCAGATCACAGGAATTGCCTGTTAATGAAGTTCTCGATGCATTCGTTAGCAGCCAGACGCGATACTGTGAATTTGAACTATACGAATAGATACCTACAGGGAAGGACAAGGAAGATAGGACAAGCTTCCTTACTGCTGAAAACTTAAAGCCGCACTCAAGGCTGCTGGGGAATTTACCCATATGGTGGGGGTCTCCCCTGCATTGCATGGGTTAAATGCTTATTTGGCTAGGGGGGAAAGGAATAAGTACAGATACTTTATTCCTCGCTCCCACAGGTTTGCTCCTCTCCGTACATCCAGTCCCATGAATCCGCTTCACTTCGACGCCCACCGTAGCTCTCTGACATCATCACGCTCATTGCAGGACTGCCGGTCCTGCATTCCCACAGTAGCGAGGGACCTGTGGTTAGGGGGGAAGAGAAATAAGTACAGATACTTTACTCCTCGCTCCCACAGGTTTGCTCCTCTACGTGCATCCAGTCCCCTGAAGCTGCTTCACTTCGCCACCAATTGCAGCTCTCTGACATCATCCCGCATAATGTAGGACTGGCAGTCCTGCATTATATGTAAGGATGGCAAGGGCCCGTTCACAATCCAGAGCATCGGACAACAGAATAGTTAGAATAGGGTAAGCATTTCT
>NW_017307196.1:626202-642570 GCF_000935625.1 Nanorana parkeri
TGGGCTTTCAACTGAATTCCAGGCAAAGGGCTAAATAAATAGTTCAAATACATATATGGGAGATGCCTTATATGCCAGAGGATTTGTATTTCTGCCCAGCCAGTCCTGAGGTTTTCATTGACCAGGCAGAAGAGCCAAGCTCCTGACCTGACTTTTCTCTGCTGCAGTTATGGAATATAGTCTGGTCACCTTCCCGCCCCAGCCTATGATTGGACAGTGACAGAACATGTCAGCATCTTTGTCTGCACATGATTGGCTCCCAGTGTTGCCCCTCCATGTCTCCTGAATTCTGCTGTACCTGGTATATCAAGATGTTGATACCATGTCAAGCTCAGGTTATGCTAGCTGCATTTAAAAATGTTTTAAATTATATTTTTTACTAAATGCATGACTCCATTTATTGGTGTTTTTTTTTAAACTAAATATGGATGTAACATGAAACATGGTCCAAAAAGTATTACTGGGTGTTGAAGCTGGAAGGAGGGGGAGCAGTATTGACTTTTTTTCTTATGTGGCCATAGTTGATACTGAATTGTACAATGCATGTTTGACATAGGGATTGCCTTGACATGTATTATTCCAAAGTTACTTGATCCTTACCTTTCATTGCACTGGAATCATTGAAGGGCCAGTGCGTGTGGATGTGATAGCCAACACAGAGAGTTCTTGTTTCAAAACCCGGAAAATCGTTCATCTCTTTGATTTTGCCCTAAGCGAGCAGTTTCCCCTCCAGCTGATGCACTGTGTAATGAACTGTGTGACACCGTGGAGGATGCTGGATGATAACAATTAATGCCGAGGCAATTATGACAGCAGTTATGTAAACCGTGCGGCACAGTTTGTGGTTCTACACGCTGTGAAAAGTTCTTATTGTGCTGATTTGGCAGAGAACATGAGAAAATCTTTTTCTTTCTTTCTGGGAAATGAAAGATAATGGAAGCAGGCGAACTGTCGGCTTGTAAAAAGAACTATAGAGGCTTCCTGTAGATAGCTCTTTCCCACCTTCTCCAGGTCCTTTCTGCCACACACATGGCCTATTGTTTATACATTGTATATATTACAGGTACTTTTATAGCGCCAACAATTCCTGCAGAGCTTTACATTCTATTCAATCACATCAGTCCCTGCCCTCGAGGAGCTTCAAATCGAAGGTGCCTATCTCATATGCACAGGCCATTTAAGGAAGGAGTCAATGAACCTGCCGGCGTGTCTTTAGAGTGCCCAGAGAAAATCTACACAAGGGCAGGGAGAACATGCAAATTCCATGCAGATAGTGTCCTGGCCGTTTCAAAGCAGGGACCCCAGCACTGCAAGGCAGAATTGCTAACCACTAAGCTGCCCAAAATAATACTAGTATTGGTGCTGATAAGTATTTGGTTGAGTACACTTGCTCACCCAAATGCTCCGATACCTTCCCCAATACAGGAACTTTCGGTCAGAGGGAGATTTCTTCTGACCGGCAGTGCCGCGAGGGAACATGGAACTGGCTTCTCGCGGCCAATCAGGAAACTGGGCATCGGTTAATGACTTGCCTCCCGGCTTCCTGATTTGCCAGGAAGCCGGCTCCATGCTGTTTGGCTGGCTCCATGCTTATTGGCCGGGAGGCTGACTTCCTGGCCAATCAGCATTGATCCGACCAAACAGCATGGAGCCGGCTTCCCGGTATATCAGGATACGCCTCCCGGCTTCCTGATTGCCCAGGAAGCTGGCCCCATGCTAGTGGAAGTACTTGTTTCCCCCGTGCCTAGGCTGAGATGATGTCATCAGTCTGCTGTATGTAGAAAGAAGCATTTCCTCAGTCTCTATGCCTCCAAATGTTCAGACTTTAACATTGTAACTTTGTAGTTACAAGGTAAGAGGTTTGTTTTGAACATTTGTACACAGCGGGTGAAATGAATCCCTTATTATGTTGGGACAGAAAATGATGGGAAATCCCTCCCAGTACTCAGACCTGTTAGTAGAATAGTGAAGAGTTAGAACTTCTGACAATTGTGGTGCACATTTCCTGTCCTGGTGACAACTGCACCCTTCCTTGCAATTGTTTTGCACAGTGATAGGAAGGGAGTTAAAATCTCCCCAGTGGGGTTACAGAGAGTAATCAAGACATTGTAACACTTCTCTACTCAATTAAAATTGTTAAAGTTCACTTTAATTGAACCCAGTGCATTGCCCTTCATTGGTAAAGCACAGGTTCACTTTAAGAACGTATTTCAATCTCCACTTCAGAAAAAGTGAACCTTGTTGGCCTAATTACTATTTGCTCTCCATTTTAATTGCAGGTTATATATAAAAGTACAACACATCTTGTACCAACTCGAAACATTGCGATCCCCTTTAATCACACTGTACTGCGCTTTGAGCGTCCTGATGCGCTTGTACATCCCTGGCACTAGAAGGCTACGCTTGCCTTGTACTATTCTAGCCGTGCCAAATCTTCTTGTAAGTCAGCAAAAGTTAATTAGTAAAATGGCATTGGCCTCTAATGGACCCTTTGCTCAAAGAATGCCGGTGACACCGTGCGGTTGGGCATGGGTCAACGTTCACAAAACCGATCCAGCTGAGGGATGCCTCCTTTTTTTTGTTTTTGCGTCTTCTGAGTGTGGCTGCTGAACAGGCCCTCCGCGTTTTCCCAGAAGCATTTGAGAAGGAGGTGAATGGGAAAGCGGAGGCTATGTGACAGGATCATGGTGATTTAGTGTACCCTCCAGAGCAGGCCTGGGACTGGAGAGCGGAGGGGAGCAGATGCAAGTGTCTCTAGATCATTTGCCTAGACACAGTTCTGCCTTTGAGTTTCCAGGATCCCCCGCTGTCTCAGGCCAGAATGAACAATTAGTGCAAGGCGTGTGATTCACGCTTCCATGCCATCTGTGCAGGGCCTTTTGTCTGGCAGACAAAGGGAGCTGAGAATGGCTGCCTGGGTTTTCTAAAAGCCAGCCATTAACTCAAGATGATGCGGCCCTCCGCCTACACGGAGATCCACAGGACCTCGGTATCTGGTGGCAAAGAGGTCTGCCTTCCATGGTTGTCAAGGCTGTGGCTGGGGTCCAGATCCAACATGGGTGGGGTGTTATGGACAAAGCTAAAAAACCTATAAGAGAGCTGATTTACCTGCCAAAGGATTTGAATTTCTGACCGTACAGTCCTGAGATATGTGCTGTCACACAGGACAGCCAGCCCGGTGACCTGACCCTTCTCTACAGTAGTTAAACAACACACCTGGTCACCTCGCTGCCCTCAGCCTGTAATCATGTCTGTGACCTCGGACACCCCATATGTTGGGGTGCACCCAACATGCGGGGTGTCCCATGTCACAGCCGTGACTTTGCTGATTGCTCCCTGTAGTAGTTGAAGGAGCAGCAGAAGATAACATAACCTCATCTCTCATCTCTTTGCTCTCTCGCCTGTCAGCTTGTGCTTTTGTTAGGACACCTGAATGCAGAGTCCTGATTGGCTGCTAATGCTGATCCTCTCTTTCTTAGTGTAGATGCTTATGCAATTGGAACTGCAAGTGGCTGAACACAGTGTATGGCAGGGGCGTCCCGAGGCCGGTGTCACCAGGAGCGGATACCAGGTGACACCCTAGCGTGATTTCATCGCGCATGCACGTGACGTCATTGCGCATGCACGGCCCTCTAGGTGATACCTGCTGGCGGCCATCTTTGTGATGGACACAGGCAGAGAGAGGAGGGGACATTCACTCGGCGGAAATGCCACCGGGTCCCCTCCTCTCTCCTGCAACTGTCGGGCTCTTGGTCCATGACCTTTTCTGTGCCCGACTGACTGTCAGTCATTTTGGTGTCACCCCTCCAATGGTGTTACCCAGGTGTGGGCCGCAGTCCCCTTGTGACACCACTGGTGTATGGCCAGCTTAAAGCCCATCTCTGGGCAAACCAGAGCACTCATTCCAGTGATTCTGGGGGTGCACCCAACATACAGGGTGTCCCAGGTCACAGGCATGACTGCACTGATTGGTCCCAGTAGTAGTTGTCAGCTTGGCAATGGATAAACTGCAATGGGCCCACAGGTATTGCAATTAAATTAAACTTCACATGTTTTTAAGAGTACAGAGCACCCTTGCAGTTTATCCACTGCCTAGCTGAAAACTACTACTGGGAAACTACTACTTTAAGAGTACAGGGCACCCTTGCCTGCACAGTGCATTTTATTGCAAAGGTGTACTACGGTATCTTTAAATTGTCCTGATTTATAGTGAAACTGTTCCCTCTGTGATGCCTGCATATCCAGTAAGTGGTGTTTCTATTAATAGTGGTACATTTCTAGAACAGCAGGAACTACTGAGTTTATTATTTGGACTTTGTGACCCGCCAATGTGCAGGTGTGGCTACCTATGGTCGGCTGCATTGTGGAGGGCGTTAACCCTGGTTGTATACACAAATGGGTGTGGTTACGGGGGCGTGGCCACTAAAGGGTGTGGCCACTGAGGGGCGCTGTAAAGCTTTCTCGCACAGGGCGCCTAAAGGCCTAAGGCCGGCCCTGCATACAGCGATTGGGCCTTGCTGATCTGGTTATCTCAGTGCATGTCTACCATACAGAGCCTGATTCAAAATAGACCCCTTGCAGTCCTTTATGATGTGAAACAACCATGATGCTTGTGGCAGCCAGAGACAATGCAATAGAGGTAGCCATTTCCATGAGGACATGAAGAGAAAAGCTAACAAAATATGTACATTTCTGTTTCCATATACATCAGCTGTATATGCCTGCTTCATGTGGACTTGGTGTACATATGTTTTTAAAAAATACCTCTGCAAAGGCAAAAAGGTACAACAGGAAGGAGCTCTGGGGCTTTTTTTTTTATTAGTGCAAGCAGCAGCACTTGAGATAATAATGTGATTTTAGTAATGTTACCATGCACCCTCTGCATTTTAATAGGTGCAATTTAGGACATATGTACAATTTTGTATTTACAGCCGATACATTATTTCATTTTTTTAGGGTAGTGTACTATTGTTTTTTCACCTGTTTCTATTTGCTTTTTTTCTTTTTTGTTATTTTGTGTCTGTGGAGCACTCACTCGCTGCTGTCCTACCAATCAATTAAATGTGCCTTGCCAAATCCCATCGGACCTTATTTATTTTGAAATGAACTAATTGGATCCCTGACAAGCCCCAGACATTCCCCCACAGCATCAACATAAAATCACGTCCAATATTTAAATACGTGTTCTTAAGGCAGCAGCCCAGCCCCGCTCCAAAATGCAAACAGCTGTGCAGTAACGCTATGAGAACATACAATGGCAGCTCCCTACATACGCTGTATAAATTGACAGGATACACATTTTCTGATGTTTACTTTGAGGTATTATTGTAATTTTACCTGAATGTCAAGTTCAATTGCATAGGATTCCATAATTTGCTGACTTTCATATATGTTTCCCCTCTTGCCAAACTGCTCAGGTATTTACCCCTTATACCTTCTGTGCAGTTGTGGAAACCTTTGAACTGAAAAGCAGTAATATCGTTGCCAGGATCCCGGATATACATAAAAACCCATTTATATGACTTGTAAAAAAGCAAAATACAATCCAGGCACATCAGAATAAAATGACCCTTGCTCTGTGTGGAAGCAGTGGCCTCTCTATAGAAGTCTGACACACATCCCTGCTGAATCAGAGCTAGAGCTCTCCAATTGGAAAATCTAATTCTCCCGGCTGATTGGGGGGCTCTAGCTTGGACTCAGCAGGGGGTGTGTCAGACCTCTGCAGACAAACCACTGCTTCCAGACAAAGAAGAAGTGTTCTTTGCAGAATGCTGGCAGGGGACAGGCTTTTACTTTGGCTTTTTACTCGGGTTGTGGCTTTTTTTTTTTTAACCGTAAGACTTTGCATACCTTCTTGTTTTGAAGCACCTGGAATATATTTAGCTGATTTTTAACTGAAGGTTCAGTTTGGCATTAAGCCCTCATTCACACGAGTAACAGTCGGGCCGTACAGACGTTCGTACAGGTGCGGGTGTCCCTGCTCGGACGCAGACAGGATCCATCCTGTCAGCGTACGAGTATGGACACCCGCACCCACATGGACGTGCAGTTCCGGTGAGCGTAGGGCGGCATACGGCCGCGGGCTCTCATAGAGAAGAACAGACTGCTGCGTGTAATCAGACACAGCACCTGTCCTTCCTGGGAGCTGCCCGATACGGATCTGTACGGGCCGGCTGCTAAAGTTAATCAACAGGAAGGAACAATAATAAACAAAAAAAATCAGTTATATTTATTCAAAATATTAAAAATAGTTAAGTGTATTTTTATGACGTTATGTCTACTTATGACTTGATATCCAGTTCCTTTAGCTCCCATGCACAGCAGCACTCGGGTCTGCTGCATGCAGTTGCGTTGGCAAGAAACATGTGTGAGCAAAGAGAGCACTGCTACTGCTCCTTATCACAGGCTAGGGTCAGAGAGGTGACCAAGATTTATTCCCTAAATGCATCAGAGAAAAGTCAGGTCCCCAGGTAGGTTGTTCTACGGGGCAGAGCTGTATACATTTCTGAACTGAATGCAAAGAAATGCACATTCTTTGGGAGATGATACGGCCCCTGTATATGTATTTCTATTGTGCAGTTTTTTGGGGTTTTTTGTATGCCTGGAAGGCAACTGCAATACCAAAACATTTAGTGCTGCATTTGGATGGACCCATTAAAGCGACACTGTTGTAATATAAAAATGTAGCACAGAAGAAAAGTTATACTTACCTGTCCTGCCACTTGTGACCTGCACCACTTTGCTTTCTTTCTTTGAGGGCCAGGGTGCAAAGTTGACACTCCTCATCCAACTTCGGGAAGTGTCAGATTTCTGGCCCCTTTTGAGTGCAGTGGTTTCCTCCCCAGGCCCCTACATCACTGCATAACACAATAGTGAGGAGGGGGCTGCTGGAAGGATACACAGCTCACTGCAGGGGACCCAGAATGAAACCCAACTGAAGGTGTGTCAGGTAAAGGAGATTCTCTGGGCAACGTATTCTTGAAGAGAGCAACAAATGGTGGTATAGGGGGCAGGACAGGTAGGTGCTATATCTCTGCTTTACGGGGGAATCTACCTTTTAATGTAGCAACAGTGTAGTTGTAATCATCAGAGCAGGCAGCAGAAGGGAGTCCTTGTTAAAAGTGAAATGTATGTCCTAAATAAAGTGAAGTTTCCTTGGTAGACTTGTTTGAATATAAAGAGGTAATGCTTGAGAAAGTTTCCTTTTTCCACCTTCTGAACAATGTGTGTCCCATGGCTTATCTTTAATGTTCTGCTGATCAGTTTAATGAGTTTCCCAGGTCCTCCTGGGAAGTTCTATGACATGGCTTTGTTGTGTTTATGATTAGGGACCCTGGCTGTGGAGATGGCCCACCTGTTATGAGGTTAAGGTCTTGTGTGATCTTCTCGAGGGTTTGACTAATGCACAGGAACAAATTAATTCTCAGCTCTCTTTGTACATGAAGAGGTCAGTCTGGGGAACCAGTAAAAGATTTGTTTATGGAGCCACAAAATTTGCAGCAGAAATATGCTTAGATGAGGACATAGGTTCAGAGGTCAATGTTCATAGTCTCCATAAGGCCAGTGGGCTGGAATATAACTACATCTCCACCTTACTAGTTGTCTACTTGCATGCCTAACACATTCTAACACAAATAGAGTGAGTTTTATGGATCCATTTTGGATATCGATGTTTTAAAGCCCAGATATGGTCAGTTTGTGTTTATTTTGTATCTTTGGGATAGAGAAGGTATAGGACCCCTTTCAATGTATTATTGCTGTCTGTCCCCAATTAGGAAATTTCTCCTTGCCTCCCATTCCATGGGTATCTGTCAGAAGTTTTCTTGTTGCCTGTGACCTTCGTATTTGTCTTGGTAACCATTGTCACTGACTGAGTTGTCACCAAATTAGAAATAACGATGAAATCTTCAAAGTGGGAATGCATATTCCAGTGACAGCTGTCT
Source organism: Nanorana parkeri (assembly GCF_000935625.1). Lineage (NCBI taxonomy): Eukaryota > Metazoa > Chordata > Amphibia > Anura > Dicroglossidae > Nanorana > Nanorana parkeri. The sequence goes on from NW_017307196.1 coordinate 634,146, forward strand.
ACGATGCGATTTCTCTTACACGAAGAGATTTCTTCTTGCTTATTGTAGCTCTCACCCCCGAAGGAGCCGCTGAATGCCCGGTTCATCTCCAGTCTATCTAGGGCAGTGGTTCTCAACCTGTGGGTCGTGACCCAAAAGTGGGTCGCGACCCACTGTTGAGGGGGTCCCCTTGTGCTGCTCTAGGTAATAGGCTCCTCAGCCTCCTCCTAGCGCAGCAGTGTCAGTTCTCCTAGATAGCGCTGCAGCAGCAGTGGCCAGAGAGGATCAGAGAGAGGGGAGCAGGCAGGAGAGAGGGGAGGTGAGTGCTTGATCACCACAGAGCCCGCACTGGGCACCACAGAGGCCGCACTGGACGCCAACAGAGAGTGCCACTAGCCACCTGAGAGACCACACAGATACTAGTATTGGTGCATTCCTGAATTTTACAGTTGGGGGTCACCTCAACTTGGCAAATGTTACCAAGGGGTTCCGGCCCTAGAAAGGTTGAGAACCACTGATCTAGGGTATGATCTTCAGCTGCACACCCATTAGCATTAACCGCCCTTCTTCTAGTGCCCACAAACTGATGTCCACTTCACTGGGGAGAGAGGATAGAGGGATTCTAAGCTTCCAGAGGTAACTGAGAAGAGCTCCAGACTCACTAGACTTGGTTGGCATATCAGTGTAGATCCACTTGGGAGGCAGCGGATGGCAACTGAAGTAGCAGATAAGCAGGATGAATACAGATTCTCAAATAGGAAAGACACCGGCCATACTCCTGAAGTCCTCAGGTTCCAGGAAACTTCAAGAGCCATCATTAGCCCTGGGTCTCCCTCTCCAGCAACACAGACCTCCTCCATGTTGGAGGTCTCAGGGAAACCTTTCCCTCACACCAGCCCTTGCCCACCCCCAGGCCTCAGGCCTAGCCTGGGGCCGGCTGAATAGCACCCAGCCCTAATCCAAGGCTGGTCTCGGCTAGTCTGAGCACATGGCAAATCTCTCCAGTATATGTACCCTATCACTAAAACTCCGCCCAGGGGGGTACAGACAATGCCAGAAACCTGGAATTAACCAGATAATTGCCACTATAATCCAAGCCAGACTGACTACAGCCCTGGCTAAATGTCTAATATTATTGTCTATATGGGACTTGAAGTGCCAGAAAATCTACCAAATGGGTTAAATGTTAAATTTAATCATGTTAAAAAACTATACTTTTTCATTGTATCAAAAAGAATCTTCTCAAGCATACAAAGGCACGGTGGAGAAGAAAGAAGCCACAAATACATTGAATAAAAAGTGTTTTTTTTCAATTTAGAAAGATAAAATTGCTCATTTAGAAACACCATGAAATTATCCATAAGAAATATGTTTACATCTTTAACGGATTTGGTGTAGTTTTAGATGTTTCTAGAGAACAATCTTTATACCCTCATTTATTCCTAACAAGACCTTCTTTTTTTAATATTCAGACCTGAAAACATTGTTCAGCGATGAAAATGCAGATCTTCTGCTAATTAGTCCATAAAATTCCTAATTTATCATCGTTCTTCTTTAGCGGCTGGTTCACGAGGGCTGTGTCTGATTTATCTGGAGAATAAGAAAAGCAAATTAAGCCAACATCCTCATTAGGAAATAAATCATTAGGCATTATTCGAATGAGATAGAAAGCTTGGTGTAGACTTTCTGTACTGTGAAGCATTAGCTTGTATGGGCAACAACTGACTTTCCTATCTTTTATTGAGATGTATGAAGAAGGCTTTTCTAAATCGCTTTGGGGGAAATTTACCAAAACTGGAGCAGACAGAATCTGGAGCAGCTGTGCACGGAAACGAATCAGCTTCTTTCTTTCATTTTCAAATCTTAACTAAACAAACTAAAGAGAGAAGTTGATTGGATGCCATGGGCAACTGCTCCAGATTTTGTCTGCTCTAGTTTTGATACATTTCCCGTGTGTATGTGTGTGTGTAATGAACATCAATTTCTGTTCTTCTTGCATAATGTGAGTAGTTGGTACCTGTATGGACCCACCATGACACTCTTTTTTGACCATTACTTTCGAGAACTAAACTTGTTGCAGACCAAGCCAACCACCAATCAGAAGAAGTCTCAGGTGAACCTTTCTTAAAAACAAACAAAGAGGTGAAACTAAACTCAGGAGTTAAATCTTAAAAATACATTCAAGTATCTTAACTATTAACAAAAATGTATCTTCTTTGTGTATCACTCGGCTGTAGATCCTCCAATCATCTCTGAATTGGTGCCGACACTGTCCTTCCTTCTGGAGGGTGGCTACTTGTGTTCCCCATGGTCCCTGTGTGTGTTGTAAAGTAGTTACCACTCCAAGCTCACTTCCGTGATGGACTACAATCCAAATTCAAATTAGGAAACTAAACATGAGATTGTAGTCCATCTCAGGAGCAAGCTTGGAGCGGGGGCTACTTTACAACACACACAGGGACCATGGGGAACAAAAGTAGTCACCCTCCAGAAGGAAGGAAAGTGTCAGCACCAATTCAGAGATGATTGGAGGATCTACAGCCGAGTGATACACAAATAAGATACATTTTTGTTAATAGTTAAGATACCTGAATGCATGTTTAAGATTTAACTCCTGAGTTTTTAAGTAAGAATTACTATAGATGAGAAAAATAAACCTTGACTTTGCCTTCGAATACTTTTAAATACAAACAATTTTAGTTCCAGGGCTAAGTCAATGTGTTCTAAAGAGGCGCCTGCATTATGATGAATCACGGTAGGGCCACATGAATCTGGGGCTTCATCTAAAGTCCAAATCAATTAAAAACCTAGTTATGAGTTTAATTTAATCTCTCTGAAATATGACTGCAGAGTATTGCCAAAATGAGCTGTGGTAGTGAGCAGACATTTCATGTTCCTTTTTCTTATTAGTGGCGAGGTCAGCAGTCACAGATGTGGAATTTCCCAGAATTTGCTTCATCTCTCTCCATACTGGAAGTACCGCAGTGTGTGACCACCCGGAGACCTGCTGCATCCACTGGGAGAAGGGGCAATGCAGCATCATCCTAAAATTCTATCATCCCATTTAATGGATAAGGTTTTCTAGATTTTTTTTGCACAAAGGATACAGTTGATGAACTGAACAGATTTCAATTCGGTGGGTTCTGGCAAGCTGAATAATATACTGGCTGAGGAGTCTTGGGGTTCCCAGCTACACCACTAGAACGGGGCTGGACAAATCCCAGGAGCCAGGTCGCCAATGCTCCCTCGAAATCACAGCAAATGTCTAACTTTTGAGGTTTTCTTTAGTTGTCAATGCAGCTCCTAAAAAACAGGGGTAGAGCAGGGGTAGCCAAACTCCGGCCCTCCAGCTGTGGTGGAACTACAAATCCCATGAGGGATTCTCACAGCCACAGACATGACTCCCGGAGAGAGATGCATTATGGGATTTGTAATTTCACCACAGCTGGAGGGCCGGAGTTTGGCTACCCCTGGTTTAGAGGAATGAAAATTAAATTAAAATGTAAATACATTATTTAAATGAAAGATGAAATTATCCAGTTTTACATCTATTTTTACAAACAGTATAAGTAGCTGAATTTGTATTTAATTGTTGTCTTGTAGTCCTGTGTGCAGCAGGACTCTGACATGATGACATGGATAGGGATGGGTAGAACTAGGAAGCAATCAGGCTCTGCTGTACTGTACTGCACTGTGCTGTCAGCCTAACATTGGAATCCTACTGATAGAAAGAAGAGAGCAGAATGGTGACTGATCAGGGCATTGCTGCTCCTTCCTTGTCCAGTCAGATCCCTGTACCACATAAGGGCCGGTGCACACCTAGGCGATTTATCGCGCAAAACACAGATTCACATTGAAGGCAATGAAGGCTGTTCACACCTTTTGCGGTTTGTCGCGTGAACTAAATCCCTGTCGCGCGAAAAGGTGCAAGAGCTCTTTTTTGGCGGTTGTCGCACGGTTTGGGTCCCATAGACATCTCTATGCATTGAAAAACGCACGACAACCGTGCGAAAACAGCTCGGTATCTGAATCGCCTAGGCGTGAACCTAGCCTAAGTATAAGGTTTCTTCTTTACATACCTGAAAAGAAGAAACAGAATACTTACCTCTCCTGCTGGCCGCGCCACTGAACGCGGATCCTGAGAAATTGTGCCTTGAAGTCCGCTGGAAAAACCAACCCTTTAGGGACTGACGGGTCCCATTCTGCGCTGAATAGTTTCTCTTGCTGAGCTTTACGTCACTACTGTGCCCTGTAATGATACAGTGAGTTAATATGTTAAACTTTCCAGTTGATATTAGACTTCACACTCCGTAGTTAGATTATTTCTATAGTTAGCCAGCAGGAACAAAATATGACACGTTTTGCACTTTCAGAAAGCAACGTGCCTAGTACGAAACGCGTCATCACAGAATTTCTTCCTGAAGACTAGCACTTTGCAGCTCGGTGTATGGTGTTCCTGTTGATGGTATATACTGTATGTCGTTCAAACATACAAGCTCTTTACATTCTGCTCCGCCTGCTTGATGTCATAAAACACAATGCCTGTCCTTGCCAGCTGGGCTCAGAATATTTATTACCAGCACATAATTTTTCCTGATGTTGGTCTGTGGCTGCACCGAAGAGATAACCGAGTGGTGTTGTCACCTCTTAGACCAGGACTTGATGGGAGCTCATTATGATAATGAGACATTGTGACCATATAATGTGTCCCTTGTGCAGTGTCCCCCTTCTGTAGGATGATCTAGTGTACACAGATGTCTGTCTTGCTGTAAAAGGCATTTATAGGACTTACAGTGAACCTGGAGGATAGACGTATCAGAATTACTATCACTGACGTGTTTTAAAGGTGCGGACTCCAAGGTCATGATTCCGTGTGCGGCTTCACCATCTGGTGCAGGGATCTGCAAGTAAAAAGAAACAGCGGGCTTAAAGTAGTTGTAAAGCCCCAGCTCATACTATCCTGTTATGACATCAGCATTGTAATAGGAATACATATGAGAGAGGTTTTTGATAATACAATCAAAGCTTACTTGAAAGAATCCCATTTATGTAGCGAGCACTGCCCATCACTTCCATCATATTCCTGGGTTCCCAGAGTGCTTTGCATCTCTTTCCCCGATGCTTGATGTGATGTAATCTCCATTTCTGAACATTACATATCCCATCATGCATTGCTTCCAACAAACAATGACAATGTTACATTGTGACACAGGGAAGTGCATAGTCACAGGGCTGAGTGAAATGGTGTCAGTGCATTGAGGAAGTCCATCCTATGGGCATCTTCAATATGTAAGTTTACAAACTTCTAGATGGATCTGGTTATTGGGAGTTGGGTAGAACTTATGGAAATTCAATATAGAAATACATAGATACCTTTTACTTCAGTAGATTAAAGCCAAACTGTGGGCTTAGTGCTTCCCTTCTCCGCCCAATGGTCTTCCTGTAGTATTTAATGCAGTTTTTTTTTCTGCTTACTTTCCATTTTCCAAAGTCTTCTGGCCGATCATGTGATATGTTGAGCTCCCTTTTTCTTTGGTCTTCACCCAGCAGTGGTCAGTCCTCCATCATCCAAAGAGCTAGGCTGACGTGATATCAATGCCTGCCTCTGCACTATAAAAAAATAAAGCAGGGCTCTGCGGTGACCCCCAATTCAAGGGGTGGGCCGATGGCGCTGTGCATTCACACTATGTTATCAGCCACCCGGGTTGAATGATACCTGGAAGAACAGGTGAACAACTTGAGCTGAATGCTGGGCTTCTACCAACTAAGCGAATTTGCAGGTATTAGGAACCCTTCCCTTTATTCCTTAGAAAAGGAAACCTTTAACCTTGAGTCTTTCATCATCCTCTCATTTAGGTTACAGCAAGGGTAGACAACCTGGGCACTCCAGCTGTGGTGAAATGGAAATGGAGATTCCAAATGGTTGAGATTGGTAAGAGAGATTCATAGAGGTCCATAGAATAGGTTCTGACGAAAGGGGTGTGGCCTCTGAAGCGCATCAACCCGTGGAAGACTTGCAGTTAGAAGGCTCTGGTGCAGCATTAACTTTTTTTAATTGCTACTCTGTGATTTTGTTCACCCATCCAATTTTACACGCCTGAATTCAAAAGTAATTTGTAAGTACAGTCCAAGCTGTTCTATTTTTTACATTAAAACTGATTTACACTATGGAGGCGCTCCTTTGTTTTTGTGTTTTATATTGCCGGTTTACCCTGACCAGTGGGCGCTGCCTCATGAGTGTATTTGGGCTGTGTTCATGAAAAGTCGCGGTTGCCGGCGCCGGTGATATTCCCTTCTTTATTTCTCTGTTGGGTCCATAGAATACCCCTGATTTTTTTTTTTTACACAAGACGGAGAATCGGTTTCTGAATGTCAGTCATAAACACGCCTTCACTGTGTGAGTTCGGCCTACCTACTGCCTTGATTTAGCCTCTCTAAACACAATCCTCCCAAATTGCATAAACAAAAACCTTGATCCGGCCCGTGGCAAAATTGGGCAAATGCCAAACCTTTCGAAGGGTTTCTGACTGCTAAGATAATCCGCGGGCTAGATTGAACGTCTGAGCATTTGATCTGTGCCCTTGGGAAACTGATTTCTTTAACATTCCACACAAGGTGACATAAACACAGTAATACTACACTGCGAGGGAAGAGAGAGAGATCTACCTGGAGGTGTAGTAAACTAATCAGAACAATCTGAAGAGTGGGCCATGCACCTTGCAATCTGCACAATTTTTGGCCAAAGCAGCTCGTGACAATGCACAGCTCAGTAAACGGGTATGTTGCTGTTGGCTTGAGGGCAGTTGTGTTTCTTAAAGGCCCATTCACACCATGTCATTGTGCTATAGGTACAGTATCCATAAATTCAGTGCACGCTATTGCACAATGCAATACAGCACATGCTAGGTGCACTGGTGTATTGTGTTTACATTCATTCTGAATGGCACCCCAATGCACCTCCCAGCTGGTGCGTGCGCTACTTTTTTCAATGCAAAGCAACACATGTTATTGCATTACTGTGCGTTACGCTGTGCTGCAACACAATAGCATGCTTTGCATTACCCTGGGCTGAAAAAAAGTAGTGCATGCACCGCCGGGAGGTGTGTTGGGGTGCCATTCAGAAAGAATGGAAATGCAATACACCAGCACACCTAAGGTATGCTGCATTGCGTGTGCTAAGCACACAGATACTGTGCCTTTAGGGCATTACTGTGCTGTGAATGGGTGGCTGTAAAATCTTGCAATGCCTCATGGGATTTGTAGTTCCACAACAGCTGGGGGGCCGAAGTTTGCCTACCCCTGCTGTAGAGGAGCAGCGTCTTCACCGTAGGCTACTCCCCTCTCCAAAACATAGAGAGGAGTTTTGTTGTTTACAGAAAATAGCCACAAAGGCTGATAACATTGTTTAAGATTTCAGTTCAGCACACAGGAAGTGACAAGGATACAACATTCCTGGCAGGATCGACGCTACTTGCATAAAACGTATTCAGACCGATAAAAGAAAGCAAATGCAGCCGCCACATTTAAGGACTGGTAAGCTGCAATCTGTGACATTATTGAGTTGATAATATTTTGTTTTTATTGTGCTTGACTTCGCTAGATTGCCGGCGTTGCTTGTTGGTGTTTATTAGCGATCGCGCTCCAGGTTTGGTAGGCTCGCTTCTTGATTATTATGAAGTTTATAGATGCTTCCCGCTGTCATTGATGTGGTTACTCTGTACGGAGACTCAGCAGCTTGTGTAATAATTGCATATTGAAGTCTTCTGCTGCCTTCCAGATTCCACAGAGGTCTACAACACTCGGCACACATAGTAATTACCCGCATTGTATAATAATGTCTAATTGACAATATGTGCAATTATACAATTGCCACTCTGCGTGCCGGTTTTCCCGTTAATACAAAATATTTACCTTCTGTAGACTCAACTGTCTGCAAACCTGCTTTCCTGAACAGGCGAGAACAATGGTTTAATGCCGGGGTTTGTGCCACTCAATAAGTGTCTCTATTACCCTTGGGGGGAACTGTGGTTCATGTATGACAAGTGAGCAACCAATCAGAATCCCTGTTTCATTTTTAAGCCTGGATAGCAGAAATGAGAGCTAGGAAGTGGTTGCTTGAGATTGGTACACGTTCTTCCAAGCAGTCAACGTTATCGGTGGTAACATTTGTTGATTAGAAAAAGAAAAAGACAGAATATATTCTTCTTGTAGGTGCAATGTCTTCCCATTGGAAGATGTCCTCTCGCCTCCCTGGGCTGAAAAAAAGTAGTGCATGCACCGCCGGGAGGTGTGTTGGGGTGCCATTCAGAAAGAATGGAAATGCAATACATAACATCTGGAAAATCTTGGATTCCCTTAACACCTGGTGGCCATTTTGCCAGGACAAATGGCAAGGTTACATCTCCATAACACGACAGAGGTTCTAACTTTCTCCTACATTATCCAA